>NC_045164.1:21242699-21270199 GCF_900700415.2 Clupea harengus | reverse complement strand
CTCCAAACATTACCCAGTGGGGTTATACACAGCGACCTAATGCAGAAGATGTTTTGCCTCAATGGTGGCCTCCCCTTGTGCAATTTTCCTGACCTTTATGTCTGTGCTTTAGTTTTTTAGTATTATTACAACAATGCCTAATTTAGCTTAGCTACTGAGCTGTGTTACAGTCATATTCATCCCCTTCCAGTATGTATGACTATTACACCTCTGATGTAAAATGCATTTTGCTAAATGTGAATGTGAACCCCTCTGCACCTCCCTCCCAGTACCAGTGCCAGAGGGGTGAAAGCAGGAGATGGGTTGAATGGACCCATAATGATTTCAGTTTAATATCTGAGTTTACTAAACAGCAGCTCTTGCTCTTATTTCTGGAGGAGATGATAATGAGGCCTAGTCCCTTATTTTGAACGGCTTAGTATATACCTATGATGTTACGTAGGATGTCTTCAGGTGGCACGAAAGCCATGGCAAATATGAATGTCAGTGTGTTGTAACAAATATATTTGAATTAGTCATTTAAAGATGTATTTTATTTTGTAATAGACAGATATACAAAGACACAGCCTGACAAACCACATTTCATTACAAGTGTTTTCAGTTCCACACTGACATACTAACAGTAGGTGAAGGTACATTAACATGTAACAAACAGCACAATAGATGGATTGCAATTAAGGAAAATGAACATCATGTCACACTAAAAGTCTTGCCCAGACCCACCCAGTGACCATGTAGGGAACAAGGAGAGGAGTGTGTTACGTCCTGTCTGTTTCTCACTGCTAGCGTCACTCCACACCCAACATAACTTCTACATCAGTCTACTGCTTCCCTCACATGGGGAAGAGCAGGTGGCCAGAGAAGGTGTTGAAGTGGCTTAAGCTGCTGTCATACACCCATGCACCGAGCACCAGCTTCACATAGACCACATCTCCCACCTCCAGCAGCAGAGAAGCTCCATTAGAGGGACTAATACTGAGGCTTGGCTGTTGACTGTAAGCAACAACAGCAAGTTCATCATTCTTATGGAGAGCGACTGCTGTAGGTCTATATGCATGACCGCCTCCATGCGCAAATACAGCAAAGTAGTAGACGCCTCTGACTGGAGCCGTGAAGACACCTACAGTAGAAGGAAAATAGAAAAATAATTATACAAAATATCAATGATGTCAGCATGACAGTAGTATGATTCCTACAGTTTGAATCTGGGCTGTCTTTACAGTCATACCTGTATTGGGGTTGTAGGCATTTCCAGTGTTGGTGATGACATGTCTGTAGATCAGTGTGGTTGGCCTACTAAAGGGACCAAAATGCTCACCACTACTACGTGTTACCAGTGAGGCAGAAAAAGACACCCTCCTCTCCTCTCTCTCCCTCCTCAGCTCCTCCACCTGACTCACTATGAGGTTCAGATTCACTGTCTGAGCTGAAGATAGATAGATAGATAGATAGATGGATACTTTATTAATCCCGAGGGAAATTTAGGAAACAACACACACAGAGAGATAGAGAGTGAAAGAGATGAGAATGAACTAAAAAACATGTAAATTATGGCCTTGAGCTGAACTTCCATGTGACATGCAAAAAGATTAATTTGAGAACATAATCCCAAATTCTTACCCTCATTTTCACTCTGAAGCCGTTCCACTAGTCTCTCACTGGCTGTCAGTCTGGCTTCAGTCTGTCTGAGATCCACGACTGCCTTCTCACTGGCTCTCAGTCTGGTCTCCATGGTCTCTGCTTTACTCTCACTGGCTCTCAGTCTGGTCTCCATTTGCGTCTTAGTGTGTCTGAGCTCCACTCTCTGCTCCACCATCAGAGCGCTCATCTCTCTCAGCGCAGTGTGGATATCAGGCTGGCTGTTCTGTTGGGTGGAGGCAGGGGCTGCAGCTGTAGCTTCATCCAGGAGGCCTCCACTCTCTGCTGCAACCACAACCAGACCAGACCATAGCAACAGCAGCACAGCACCGGGAGTCTTCATGCTCAACATGTTCAATGCTCTGTCTCTGCTCTGGCTATGGCTGTTCTCCAGTGTCAGCTTTGTGCTCTGTGAGGACGTCGTGCTGTGTCAACCCAATAGATCAGAGGAGCCTTATTTAAATCAATGGAGAGGGAGGGACTCTTATCATGCGATGGGATTTTGAAATACAGGATGTTACTGTTTATCCAGATTTCAACATGTTAGCTTGTGCTAACTAGTGGACCCTCACAGTGCACTCTGTAGGACAAACACAAACAAACACATCACACATCACACCCCCGGCTCACACACAGCATGCATGCACATGCGTACAGCAAACACACAGTCTCTCCTCCTAGCTTGACAAGCATCTCATCCTTATTTGTAATGATGTTTCTATTTTTGAAGCTTTATTTCTTATGGTGGGGAAACAGTCACATCACTTTCAGACAGCAGTGTGTGTGTGTGTGTGTGTGTGTGCGTGTACATGTGTGTGTGTGTGCGTGTGTGTGTGTGCGTGTGTGTGTGTGCGTGCATGTGTTTTCATTACACAAAGCAGGCAGTCTTGTACAACACAGCTGGTTCTTAAGGCTGTTTGGATACTGTGACATTTTAATCAGTCTCTGTTGATACAAATAGAATGATCACATGTGTGTGTGGTCATCATCCAGGTGTGATTAAGGATATGCTTTCCTGGCATTGCTCATTTAAAGCCAGCCAGATCTGCTAACTGTAAGCGGATCCAAATGTTACTGATGCAGGCACCTCAGGACTTTGCAGTTGTTCACACAGAAAGTCCATTCTGATCTGCTGGACAATACAGTGTTTCTCCAGAATCAGCTGTACCGACATGGTGCCTGTGCAAAGTCCAGAAACTAAGAACAAAACCATCTTTTTTTTTTTCTCGGATCAACCAGTGGGAAAGCACCAAAGAAGAGTCAGAGTCAGTCAATAAGTTAACAATTTATTAAGATGACCATTGGGCACACAAAGGGGAGTTTGGGGAATAACTGCTCTACTTTCTGGGGCTAAGACACACTAGGAGCTCACAGCAAAGTGGATACACTACAAAACAACAGTTGCAAAGTTTAAAGTGAGTTAGAATCTCAACCATGACATAAATCACACACAGCAACCCGAAAAGCCTAAAAGTAAGCAGCTAACCCCCTAGCTACAGCCAGTGGCCCGTAGATGGTTATGGCAATAAATAGGTTAAAAGCTTTGCTCTTTATTAAAGTTAATTCGCAAGATTTAGATAAAAAAATAGAGCTATCAATGCTGATCTTAAAACCACCAAGCTGACCGCTGGCTGAGCCACTTAAAAGCAGTAGATGGCGTATACAGTCTCAGTACAGGTCGGCCGCCCTGGCTGGGACTGAAACAAACTCAAAAGAAATAAACCAACAGTAAAATCATCGTCCCAAACAATTACACTGCCACATGCAAACAACAATCACATAACAACAAGTAAACTAAATAAACTGCACGCCATCTACCTTACCCCCTGTGCACAAAGGAGACCAAGAGACCAAGAAACCAAGAGGGAGCGGATTGTTTGCAGACAGTTTTTATATAGCAGTCTTCTTCCACTCTCCTCATTACTTCCTACACTTCCTGCTTCAGCGCGTTGGCTCCCCCGCTGTATTGGTCCCGACATTAGACCCACATCAGTCCATCCTCATATATATATATATTAGTGCTGTCAAACGATTAAAATATTTAATCGCGATTAATCGCATTTATGTCATAGTTAACTCAAAATTAATCGCGATTAATCGCAAATTTTTATCTATTCTAAATGTCCCTTCGTTTATTTATTTTTTCCATCATTTTATTTGTATTTGAATGCCCTTATCAACATGGAAAAGTTGATTGGCTTGCTTTATAAAAATGTTTTATTTTATTGAAAACCAATATTGCCAAACAGGGCGGTACAAAATAAAATTATAAAGTGCACATTTCAGGTAAACAAGGACTCAGCCTATAGTGCAGTTAAACCATGGCTTAATATTTTCTTTTTTTCAAGTTTGCTGGGAACATAGCAGTCAGGCCTCTTATTTCAGAAACAATGAACCGTAACAGTTAGGTTACCAATAAAAGGTAAGCCTACTACTTCTTTGCTTTCAGCCAGCTGCCTGTTGACATTTTCAAACAGTGAAGCTCGCTTCTTTTGCACAACACAACTTTTAAAAGTAAACTTTCCATTCAGAAGCTTTTTATCATCCATTTCGCCGTATCGCGCTCACCATTCACTCAAACCGTAACGTTCGCCTACTACACAGTTTGCGAGGCCAAAAAGAATGTTTATCTAAAAAAAATAAAAAAAAATAAAAAATAAAAAAGAAATTAATAAAAAAAAAATCGCGTTAATCTCGCGATAAAAAAATTAACGGCGTTAAAATGGGTTTGAGTTAACGCCGTTAATAACGCGTTAAACTGACAGCACTAATATATATATATTATTATATCAAAGACATAAATGTCTCCAAATGTCTCAAACCCAAACCATAATAAAACTGGATTAAACTAAAGAGGCGGGACATGTTTGTTTCCATGGCATCGAGCTCTGAAGTAGCCTAATGAGAGCTTCTAGAAAAGCTTGTTAAAGACACTGGGGGAGGAGCAGTGCTTCAGAGGCACTAGGCTGGTTTAAAGCACTACATGCAGATTGAGGATAAATAATTAAATATTGTTTATATAGGTAAAAAATATATAAGAGTCTCACTGACTCAGTGCAAGTCTTAGATTGAATACATGTATGGTAATATAAGCGTCTCACTGACTCTGCAAGTCTTAGATGGAATACATGTTTGATAATATAAGTGCGCAAGAATGAGATTGAATAGAATAGAATAGAGACAGGAAGTGGTTCGCTGTGAACACGACACACATGGCATCTACAGCCAGAGATACCTGGGGCAGAGGTCAGTCAGGGTGCGACAAAGTACAAAGGCTATTACCTGTGTGTGTTGTGTGTGTGCACATGCAAAAAAGACTCTTAACAAACAGTTAGTGTAATGAGTCATGCTATGAGTAAAATAAGGCTTAAGAGAAGTGTGTGTGTGTGTGTGTGTGTGTGTGCATGGACGGATTAAGAAACCACGGGCCCCTGGGCCTGGACATGTTAAAGCCCCCCCACCCCCCTTTGCGAAAAAAATTATTAGCGACACTTTTCATCCACATGTTCGGATACATTTAGAAAGCAGGGTCTGCTTTGCCTACAAACCTTCGACGCTGGCTGAATTGTCTATAGTTACGCCCCTGGCGCACATGCACATTTTCTAACACAGCACAGGTACACTCTATTAAAGCCATTAGCAAATGAACAAAATACACCTTTTTCAATCACAAATAAGAGATACATAACAGCAACTTCACGCAGAGGCTCTGGCTTAGGGGCCCCCTGAGCTCATGGGCCCCTGGGCATGGGCCCGGTAGGCCCGTTCGTTAATCCATCCCTGTGTGTGTGCACAAATGTATTACGCAGAAATGCAAAGTCTTCTGGCTGTTGCTGTTCTATTGCAAGTGCAAACTCATTTCTAAATGGGTATTGCACTCTCTATTCGTCCAGCCCTCTATGAGTTTCATTACTGGCAGTTTAAATTGCCACACAGAAAGAGATTCAGTTACACATCCCGGTGTTTCGAGGAGGAGAAAGAGAGGAAACCACTTTCATTTACTAGTAACTGTCTTGTGATGCTACAGCAGAGGCCATTAAGAGGCCGTCGGAATAGTTTGGGCAAGCGTCAGTTCAGCCATCAGTTGCAATTTGCGTGACAGTTCTTTATCGAGAATGCCCACAACAATCCGGTCACGGATGTGCTCGTCTCTGTTCGCGTCAAATTCACAGTGTTCTTCTGACATCTCATGAATGGCTCTGATGAACATTTCAGCTTTCTTTCGCTGCAGTCTCTGGTCAAAACAAGCGCGCTCGTGAATCACGTTGCGTTTGAGATAGAAGTATTCGTCGTATTTCTTTAACGCAACATCAAACTTCTTCTCATCTGCTCTATCCGCGAAGTTGAAAGATTTGAAAATGTTCTCAGCTTACGGGCCCATGGCATAAATCAGTGAACTGACCTGAGCTTTGAATCTTTAGTAAGTTTCGTCGCCATCCGAAAGCGAAACTTTCCGGGGGGTTAAACTTGGCCATCCTTTCGAAGCAATGTGTCCGTCAAGCGATTCTGACACCATGTAAATAACTGATGTCCACTCGATAAGTATAGTTAAGTGCAAAGTTCTTTATTATCCAAACGTTTACAGAGCTACCAACTGTCACGGTTTCGCCGTGTGACACACGCTTTTGCATGTTTTCACACGCACTCACGCCACACATACAATTTCTCACGGCAAAAAATAATTCAGATTTTGGGCCGAGACGCGTTCGTTCCTTTTCAAACTCCCCGACGGTAGATGGCGCTAAGGAGCGCATCTGTAACCATATTCGCTGCATAGACATCCTATTTACCCCAAAGAGTCCCGAAATTCGCGTCAGAAGAAGAGTTAAAAAGAGAAGAGAATCCATAGCTGAAGAAAATCTTCATCTCCAATCTGAGCAGAGTATGTATGTTAATGACATGTGGTTCAATTAACAGGCATGAAAATCCCTCACCTTTCGGCGAAATTCGCCGTTTTGAAACCAAAATAGGTGACCTACGTGAATCGTGTAGATTCGATGAGAAATGGTTTTTTTTGGGGGGGGGGGGGGGGTGTAGGTATTCATATTCAGTGAACTGCGAACAGGTGCGCGTGCCAGAAGGGAGCGCGAGATTCAGTGAATTGCGAACAGGTGCGCGTGCCAGAAGGGAGCGCTAGTGCATGGAAATATTAACGCGAAGTTGCCTTGCATCACCAGTGCAGACCACTATCAGAAGATGAAAGCACGCATGCTGAAGAAGAGAAAAGGTCGAGGCTGAGACGTGGCAAAACAGCGAAAGCGGGCCATGAAGACAGTCAGTGTGTTTACATGATGGTATAATTCGAATCTTTGCTTAGTCGGACTATGCTTTCTTTCGAGGGTAGGTGCTATTATCCCAATATACATGGCAGTGAATAAATCGAATCATTGGCCGAAAGCATGTCATATCCGATACGATAGGTAGCGCTGTTTTTATTACAACTAGTGGTGATACAGCCCTTTCCGCTTGACCTCTTCACCACTACCAATAACAACAACAGTTGATTGAGCATGAATCGCGTCTGTTCATCGGTCCAGAAATGCGTGTTGCCTCTTGGGTTGTTTGTTTGTTTGTTTGTTTGTTTCTGCCAGGCCGATGTGTTTATAAGTTACATTATTCAAAGGTGAAAGATAAAAGGCGAGAGAAACGCACGCACATTCACACACGCACACACGCAAATTGTTTTAGTACTTCTTCGCTGTCGATATCCAAATCTGTGTGAATATTCATGAGAGCAAGTCCAGTCAGTCTTTTCGTAGATAGATACAAACCTTCAGGACGCAATGAATGTTTGGCTAGAAATTTGCCGAACTTTCCAGGGCTTGATAAAGTTCACTGCGTAACTCATTTAGCTGTTTCCAGCTCTGTATCTGCATCGTCAACGCTGGGCATTAGTTGTCTGTACTCCGATTTTATAGTTTCCCCATTTTAATAAATATGCGTTCATGATATATTTTTCTTCTTCTCGCGTAGCAGAAGGTACGCACAGTGCGTACGGCTGCATGCGCCACTGGAACTCTGTGCAATTAATACAATACATAATAGGCTAATTGATACAATATCTCCTCGTTTGAGTGTGGTTGTTTGAGTGCAATGGGAGTGTATGATCGATGTTGTCTATAAAGGTATTTAGGTAAAGGTATTTACGGGAAAATATCTCGATCCACCTGTCACGTCTCTGTCTTTAGAGGGCAGCGCCAAATAACTGAACACAACTAAACTCACGCGTGCCTCGCGGCCACAATACCAAATTTCATCATATTTGATAGAATGAAGGACATATTAGTTGTGAATAGTATCACCGAGTTTGATAGGTATTGGTCAGGTAATAGCCGAGTGACAGCTGATTTGCTTTCTGATTTGACAGTACTAATTCGTGGTTTTTTTCAGCGCCAGATAACCGAACACAACTAAAGTCACGCGTGCCTCGCGGGCACAATACCAAATTTCATCATATTTGATAGAATGAAGGACATATTAGTTGTGAATAGTATGACCGACTTTGACAGGTATTGGTCAGGTAATAGCCGAGTGACAGCTGATTTCACAAGCATTAACTTTAAACCACAATATTTTAACTTGCCGGCATAGTCGGCCCGTAATGCCGTGCAGCGGGCGCATACTGTTATACTATGTGATGCACTAGCTCAACGACGTTCCCTATATGTTCCTTACCGTTCTAATTACATGTCGTTGTTCTGTGTTGGGACAGAGCTTATAAAGGTGGGTGACGGTAGCACAGTCTGTTCGTGGTAACTTGCACCAGGGCATAAAGCCCGTGCCATTGTGACAGTGTGTTGTGTTTTAGTGTTTAATAAAAAGCCATAACAAATATACCACGCTTCCGTGATTTGTTACAATATAATGGTCTTGCTTCTATAATGTATAAACACGTAGGTTACAGGGTGGGTGTGGCAGAGAGAGAGAGGGAGAGCGATGATGCACACGGATATATCAGATTTAGCGACCGGAGCAAAGTTATGTTGCTGTAACGTTGAACTCTTTGCAATCAATAAATACAGTACTTAATAGGCTAATTGATACAATATCTCCTCGTTTGAGTGTGGTTGTTTGAGTGCAATGGGAGTGTATGATCGTTATTGTCTATAAAGCAGTGTTTCTCAAACTTTTTCAGACCAAGGACCACTTAGCCAATAAAAAAAAATTCGCGGACCATTTAACTAAATATCCCCGGAACAACATGCCTCCTACCCAAGACCTGGCTCTATGTTAGAGGCTTTCTCATTTAATTTTCTTTTCATAGTTCCTGTCTTAAACCACCAATCCATGACCTTGTTAATAGATTAGGCAACTCTTTATTAGATTAGGCTACTACTGGCTGTGTTCTCTTCGTTCTGAGTTGTATGTTAGAAATGTCGCAATAATTTACTTGTGGCCGTCGCGGACCACACTTCATCATATTTGATAGAATGAAGAACAAATTAGTTGTGAATACTATCACCGAGTTTGAAAGGTATTTGGTCAGGTAACAGCCCTTTGACAGCTGATTTGCTTTCTGATTTGACAGTACTGCTGTGTGTTTTAAGCAAATAAAATGTGGACTGTTTACAAGCGGGCACCTGCTATCGTTGATTATACAGTAAATACGTTGTGAAATGAAACAAAAACACATCACAGTTAAAGATGTATTAGTATTGATTGATTCACATCGATATGAATGGATGACATGACTAACAAGTGGTGGGAAATTAATATGAAAGTATTTGTTCGGTGAATTAGCGCGTTCTGTCCAAACAGTCGCAGTCTACGTTTTTGTCAACACTGGCACCACATAAGTATCGTAATTTGAACGTCCTTATACGTTTTTAAGGAGGGGTTGTAAAGGTACTCATATCTTCGGACCTCTTCTGTTATGTTTGTTCATAGTCAACAAGAATAAGCTTGTGAGACAGTCTGCAGGATATTCATAAATAAACGTGTCATTAGTATGAACAGCTGAGACAACGTATCGTCTCTTTCGTCTTCCGGGTCACGACCTGGCAGGGAGGGAGGGAGGATGGCGGCGGGATCTCAAGCATGCGCAAAGACGCAAAGTCCAGTTCCTTATCCAATTCACCGTTACATGCCGCAATAGTCGAACTATCAACTGGATCGGATCGAGTTATCCAGGGGTGTTAGTCCGACTATGTGCGGTCCGACTACGATCCGACTAAGGTGCTTACATGAAACGGATAATGCGATTTCAGTCCGACTAAGGCAGTTATTCGAATCCATGTAACCACGGTCACTGGTGGTTCAGGCAAAGAAGAAAAAATGATCTGGTTCTGAGAGTATTACGAACTGTAATGTAAATTGTTATCTTTGCCAATAAAATGTATTAAAATTAGGGCTGTCAAAGTTAACGCGTTAATCTATGAGATTATTGAGGCCGAGATTAATGCGATAAAATATTTTAAGGCAGTTAACGCAACTTTGTTTACTTCCGATGTGCATTGACACATGGCACGAAACCGCCGCGTGCCTGCAGTCAGGAATAGGAGAGACCGAGACGGTAGTTGAAGATGGAGAGAGCAGAGGGATTGTTGGGCGGAAAGTTTCTGTTTAAGAGTGAAAATGACGGAACAACCGACAAAACTAAAGTTGTATGTAGCATTTGTCAAGCTGAATTTAGCTATCACCTTAATGCAAAGCACCCGACAGAAAGCAGTCCCAGGTTAGATGGTCGCCAACCCACAATCCACGACTTCACTAGGAAAATAACTAGACCAGTCCGTGAAAAGGTTACCAACGCTTAGGCAGTTTAGATTGCCGGTGACTGTCGGCCCATCAGCATAGTTGAGGACGGTGGGCTGTCTGAGGTGATTCGAATTGCTTCAGGGGACAATTCTTACGATTTACCGTTGTATGACGGCGAGAGAGCACGAAAAATTCAGCTCCTCGAACAAGCTGCCAGCGTCGCCCTTACTGGTGACAACTGGACGTCAGTCAGAAATGACAATTACCTGGGTGTCACAGTTCATTTTATTGACAATGTATGGAAATTGAGATCTTTTGCATTGGAAGTAAAAAAAAAAAAACATTCGCGACATACAGCGGAGGACTGTGCAGAGGAATTCATCGACGTCTCAAACAGATGGGAGATAAGTGGCAAACTGACCACTTTAGGCACTGATAGTGCCCGTATTATGTTGGCAGCTGCTAGGCTACTTCCATTTTAACATCTACCCTGCGCGGCGCACAGTCTGTACCTGGCTGGCACTTTATAGGTATGAGTTATAGGCCTGAGCCTCTTTGAAAACACAGTTCTGCGTGTAGTTTTGTGTTAAAAAAAAAAAATACAATTAAACAACAGTGTCTAAAATACACGCTGTCTGAAAGTGATTACTCGTTAATTTATAAGATTTAGTCTTTAGAAGTCAAACCAACTTTAAATCGCGATTAATTGAGATTAATGAATTTCAAAATGTGAGATTAATTAGTTAATTTTTTTGTCTCTATTGACAGCCCTAATTAAAGTCTGAATTACATAACATTGTATTGGCTGTCAATCATGATGGAAGAGTAGACAAGTTAAGTTACAGCATGTCCACCATCTCTTGTGGGGGCTATGCATTAAGCCATTTGTGATGCCCTTACCACATTGTGCCTCTTATACTGTATGTTAGACCCAGTGACATCAGTGCATAATACTTAGTAAGGAGGCAATAATAATTTTGGACTCATGGCTGAAGTTAAGTTTCTCCACCTCTCCCCAGGTTGGCAAAAAAAGCATCTCAAAATGCATCAGATTGATGCTTTAAAATATGGAATATTAAAATGTTTCTTACGGGGGAGCATGCCCCCGGACCCTCCTAGAGGGGTAATATCCTTCTCACCTTTTTCACCCCTGACCCGTTTTCATGCCTGAATTAAGTAGCTACTCACTCTCTTAAACTTTGAATCTTGAAAAAAAACATATTCGTTTGTGTTTGTGAACTTGATTTTTTGTGGTGAATGTAAACTCAGATGTCATAACAAGCAGCAGGAGAGCACCTTGTTAACCTCGTGGTATATTGCATGCTCAAAACATCATAGCATTGTTTATTTAGGCTGCTAACATAGCATTTATCTTTTTATTAACAGGCCAAAGAAAAGGCTGAAAGTGGCATTGAAGATGTCCTGTACTTTGTTGAAAGGTTAGTTTTTTTTCTTTAATTATTGTATCATCTTAGCTAAAATGCTTATGATGAGGTATGTTCACTCCTAAACTGCACATGAGTTATTCTTATATGGCTTTTCCTCAAAGATGTGTATGAACTGCTGCTGGTTGATGACAATATACTTATAACTTAACAACCTGTAACTCTACTGTCATAAATAGGTGTCCCCATCTCCTCCCATACCTTGGGCCAGAGGAGCATGACAACCTGGGTGAGGAGTTTCTGAATTATCAGACCATGCCAACAACCTACCTTCAGGACGAAACTGAGGTGGAAAGCTTCTGGGCTGGAATGGAAACATAAGGTATACATTTTTTTTTTGTCTTTCTTTTTGGCAGGTGTGGCTTGGCTACATCTGTTGCTTTTATTGATGCATGCATATATTGTGTCATACATGATGCAAACTATGCACGTTGTATCTGAACTTTGTTACAGTATACTTACAGTATTAATCAAAACATGGTATGTTTTTCCATTTTGTTCTTGGTTCATTTTCCATAGGTGACAGGAGCCAAAGAATTTGAGTGGCTTGTTGCCTTCGCCAAGCTGGTCCTGGTGTTGCCCCATTCGAATGCAGATGCTGAGAGGGTGTTTTCAGTTGTGGGACTGAACAAAACTAAGACCAGAAATAGCCTGGCATTGGATGGCACCCTGTCTTCAATAATGGCCATAAAGATGGCCGACCTGGAGCCCTGTTTCAGATGGGAGCCCCCCTCAGAGGTCATCAAGGCCTCCAAGAAGGCCACAGGCCAGTACAACCTTGCCCACGGATCTTAGAAAATGACTAACCAACTTCTGATCTGCATCTGATACCTCATTTTTAGTTATTTTTGTCATGTGTTGATCCATTGTATTGCTTAAAAGGCTACTGTTTAAGCACTTTATTTGTTGCACTTTTTTGTTTGATGGAATGTGTGGTGGGAGGCTTTGAATAATGAAAAATATTTCTCCCTAACTAATCTTTTGTCATTTTTTGCTGAACATAAATCATTAAGTGCTCTTAAGAATACAATTATTAACAATATAGGTTAGGTTTCAGTTAAGAATTAGTTGAATACCATTGTAATCAAAATGTCAATCAACCCTACCATGGTCAAATCTTAAACACAGGTTTATTAATTAGGCTATATTGTGGTACATTGAGTCATTGAGGCACAACAATAGTTTTCTGGTTAAATGTTCAGCTCAAGTCTAGAAGGCCCTACAAGTCATGATCAGATGAAAATGAATCAGAATAAGTTCAGGTATTGCACATCTTTAGCATACCACCCAAAAATCCACTAGAATGCAGGAAATAACATCTACTTAAACCAACATTTCCTGGGGGTGAACCTTCAGCTATGTCTTTGCTTCACAGAATGTAACCAATGTTGTCCATCTCCAGTAGGCCGCCGCTATCAACGACTTTGGGCCCCACAAACCACCAGAATGCAGGGCACAACATGGGTACAACGCCAAATTAATTCCAATTCCCTGATATTTGAGTCACCAACATGTGACTCATCGCGGCAAAATTTTGGTAACAAAATCTCACAAAATCTCACTCCAAGGTTTTTTGAAAAGTTGGCAGCTCTGCGTTTAGGTAACACAGGCAGGAAATCAATCGTATCACATTCAGCATCAACGTAAGACTAACATATACCCGGAGGCATCTGATTTCCAGGGTCCTAAAGGTCCTAGCAGTTATATGGTCACATGTACACATTATGTGACATATCCCATCTTGTTTTTAATGGGATTCCTATGTGAAAGAGGGAGAGAGATCCTTTCTACCTGTCAGAGTTACTGTGTGTTACTGTGCATTCCCATGTATAGACTGCACCCAAGTATTAACCGCAGAACTGCAGAAATAGACTAAATCAATGTATAAACTGAAGATAATAGCTCCATGCCTGAACGCTGGTCTTGTGTCATGGTGATACTGAAACTGAGGTTAAACTGATAAACACTTCCTCTTCCTGTTTGATATCTATCAAACCTATCTCTCTCATCTTAACTCTCCAGATCTTCAATTGGAAATGGCATCAGTGACATCATGACATCAGTTTTACTTCTACCATCCTTGTGAACTGAAGCCAGAAGGCTGTAGTGAGTCCCCTGTGAGCACATCCAGGACCTTCTGTGAGGCTTGTGGAGTGTGTTTATACTCACTGGAGGTCTTTTCACAGACCAATTCACCAGACACAGCTGGGAGAACTGTATACAGGTGAGCTCACAAAGATTCTTACAATATATATTTTTTTTTTCACAAAAAGTCACAAAAGTTGAATTAGGTGTATTGTAAGGGTACGAGTTTGATTTGTCTGACCTCATGCAGTTGCAATCGGGATTAATTTTAATAAAGTGTCTTGTAAAGTTGATATTGGCCTTTTCACATGTAAAATGCAAGACTGATATTTTGCATCAGAACAAAGTATTTTTACTCAATTTCTTATTTATAACTCAAAATATTTTCAACCAAACAAGCCCAACTTTAACTTATAGTAAACCTTAAGCTGTGCAAAATGGAGGCCCTTTCCCACTGGTTGTCAATATGCCTTTAAAGCTCTGCAAGTTTTTGTCCTAGAGCAGGGGTGTCAGACTAATTTTCACCCTGGGCCACATCAGCATTATGGTTGCCCTCAAAGGGCCGGATGTAACTGTAAGACCAAAGATGTCAAACTCATTTTGGTGTCAGACACACTGATTACATTGTCTGTGCTTTCATCAACAGCGAATGAAAAAGCCATATAACTGCTTGCCTCTTCGGCTAGTTGTGTTCTTAGATTGCCTGTTCCTTAACTCGGTCTGCGATAGTGTTTCTTGACAAACTGAATTTTTTTAAGTCTGTATCTGGTCGGGGCACACCTGCTAACATACCTTTAGCATGCACTGCTTCAAAAATGCACCCTCTGAAAAAACACTTGGAAGCTCGGGCGATTTTCTTCAGCTACAATAATGCTAGTTTCCACAGCTGCATCCTTTTTTGTAAGGGTGTGTTTACACTTGATTTAAATAAAACGTTATTTTACTACATTCCTTTTACTCTCGTGTTATTGTTGCAGAGGTCTTCTAGAATATAATCATAAATGCCACTTGTGCATCAATACTTTTAGTTAGGGGAAATATACTAAAACATCAAGGCATGTGAGACTTCATAAAAAAGTCAAACATGCCTGGGCCTCATAAGGGTTAACACCTTGCAAGTGTTGGTGAGGCTACATATCTTTCCTGTTGTGGTCAATCATTAAATGCTTCCTGTGAAAGCTACCCTTAGTATGACTCAGATAGATAGTAAAGTCTGTGTGTCCTCCTGTGTGTGTGTACGTGTGTGCGTGTGTTCATGAGTGTGTCTCTCTGTGTGTGTTTTCTTCTCGCTGAAATACCAGTAAACTAGTAACTGGTATGAGAAATAACATACAAGTAAAATGTGTTTATGAGGTTTTGCATCAGGGACAATGTACTTTTATTCAATTTCTTGTTTATGACTCAAAATATTGCCATAAAATGAATGTTCGTCACAAAAAGGAAGTAGTGTAGCAACATGTTTTGTCAGGCTCAGCACATTGCAAATATCATGCAAGCTGCAACTAGTTTCTTATTTCTTTTTTTCCATCTTGGTGGTGATTCTTTTATGTACTTAGATCTGTAGTTAGGCTGACTGCTGTATGAAGTGAGTCAGTAACAAACAAGGCTGACTTCAGTCCGTTTTTATTTTGCACAAACGACACACAACAACACACACGTGCATATATAGTGGCGACACAGGACACACACACACACACTCACACACAGGCCTGAGGTTGCAGTGAATTTGATCTCTGCATTTCTCCCATCGTGGACTGACCTTCCTCCAGGACCCCCAGGAGCAGTGGGCAGCCTTTAGGCGCCCGGGGACCAAGTTCGGACAGTTCAGTTCTTCTGCATGTTTTTCTGTTGGGGTTCTTAGTGGAGGAAAGCCCTCGTGAACACGGGGACAATGTGCAAACTCCACACAGAAAGGCCCGGGAGATAGCCCACCTGAGCCTGGGGAGAACCTACAGCGCCCCATGCAGGAATCGAGGAATTCTAGCTGTGAAGCGGCAGTGCAAGCACCTGAGCCACCGTGCCACGTGTATACTTACATCTGTAGTTAGGCCATACGGCTGTATGGATTGAGTAAGTATGTACTTACATCTGTAGTTAGGCCTACTGCTGTATGGAGTGAGTAAGTATGTACTTACATCTGTAGTTAGGCTGACTGATATCTGTAGTTAGGCTGACTGCTGTATAGAGTGAGTAAGTATGTACTTACATCTGTGGTAAGGCTGACTGATGTATGGAGTGAGTAAGTATGTACTTACATTTGCAGTTAAGCTGACTGATATCTGTAGTTAGTCCTACTGCTGTTTGGAGTGAGTAAGTATGTACTTACATCTGTAGTTAGGCTGACTGCTGTATGGAGTGGTGTACTTAAATCTGTGGTTAGGCTGACTGCTGGGATATTTGCCTGTGTGTTTCCTCTTCGAATTTAGATAAACTTGAACACACCCAGAAAAAGTGTTGGCATGTGTATTACCAACTTGGAAGTGGGGACCCCTGGCAGAGGGAGTCCCTGAATAGAGAACACACACAATTATATCACTTATACTATTCAGTGATCACACAACTCGTTTTAGAACATTATTCAGTGGCGTCATTTCACAAATGAATTGTAATGAGCCAGTGTTGTGTAATGAGCCTCCAAGAGGCCAACTTGCCATAAAAATGTTTATCCATTTTCGAACTGTTGAAATGTGTTGTAGCGCCCCCTACTGATGGCCTTCGTCCAAAGAATGTAGAACAGTGACACAGCTTATCAAATTTGGTGAAGTCTGACCCTTTACGTCATAAGATATTGGCTAATGAAACACTGAATTTCAGCATTTTATTACTCCACTGAAGAGTCGAATCCAGAGTCATGCGCCTCCTAAAGGCCAACTTGCCAACTAGTGGTTGTCAAGCTATTGCCAAAAAATGCTTAGAGCCTACTGCACTTCAGGGGGTGCTACCCCGAAGTGACACGCCCACTTAAGGCGCAAACAATTGTATTCTATTAAAGCCATGTGGGACTAGTATATGATATCGTTGAGAAAATTAAAAAAAAACTTTGACGAACACCATACAACCGCCCTGCAGTGCAGCGCAACTTTCTGGTCTTTTCTACAGCTAGAACACTGATTCTGATTGGTGTAGATGGAAGATCAGCCGTTGACTGTTATAGCAGGAATGTTCAATAGTGTCAGAGATACAGACCAAGTCTAGTACATATTTATTCCTAAATAATCATTTCCACTGTGCTTTGTGTCTGCAGCTCAAATTGGTGTGAAGACTGACGAGATGTGGTGATGCGTGGTGTGTAAATATCTTCCCTGAAAGGCTCCTCATTGATGCATTCATCAGGACACAGCTGGGAGAGTCTTCTGCAGGTGAGCTCACAGTGACACTTCCATTTTATTATCAACAAATCTAACAAAAGATTAACAATGCAACAGTTTAAACTAAGTGGTCTCCTGTTAGTTGCACATTAATATATCCTGATGATTAAAGTTGAGAAGTATAAAAGTTGAGAGTTAATGTTTGTTAATGAAAGTTTCTAGGACATTGATATAGATTAGTGAATAAACTGTTTTACCTGAATTTACTGTTTTACCTACTTCATAGGTGTCCCGTTTTACAGAAATATTGGGACACCTGCCAGCCAATCAGAAAATAGTATTTCTCATTTATCTGCCTAGAGACAAGGAGCACAAGTTCTATCTGTAAAGAGGAAGAACCTTATAACCACAGAGCAGCATACAGCATCAGCAATTACATGTTACCTACACAATTGGAAATGATGCTCTCCAGTCCAGGAATAGTGTATATATATACGTATAATGCAGCATTTTAAACTAAGTGGGTTCTTTTTAGTTGCACATGAATGTATTCAGACGAGTAAATAGAAGTCGATGCGAGTAAAGGCTTGTGGATGTCTAGAACTTTTGTCATTTGATCTTTCTACAGACAAAGAGTCCAACTGAAATGGAGGAACTTCACAACCAGACACCAGAATACAACAACACTGGGCCTACAGTGATTTTGGATCACTTTTACAACATCGCCCTGATCGTTCACTGTCTAATTTTCGCTGTTGCACTCCCTGTAATAAGCATGGCTATTTATGGATTGCTCTCTCAAGTCGAAACCAATTATGTTGCTCCTGTGTATGTTATAAACCTCTTAATTTCTGATCTGATTCAAATTTCTGCCAGAATGATTTTGGGTGTATTAAGAAAAATGCATTTGCTCAAAGATATGTTTACATTCAAGTTGATCTACATGTTTGGTGTGGGACTTAACATATGCTTCATGGTGTGTATATCTGCAGAGAGATATGCAATGATCGCTCACCCTGTTAGGTACCGAAATATGCGAAACATGAGGACATCAGTGTTTGTGTCTGTCGCTGTTTGCATATTGTCTGTCACCTTGACCACCACAAGCATCTATTTGTTGGAGGTTGTGCTTGTGGTTTTGCTGCTGCCTTACCCCCTGGTGGTGTTCTTTTTTATGGGGACATGGAAGGCCCTCTCCAGGACATCAGTACCTCGTAATGACCAGAGACAGATTATGGCAATCCTGGGTCTTGTTCTTTGTATTTACACCATCTTATTCCTACCTTATATAGTGTGGTTGATTATTGTTGATATAAAATTATCATCTGTAAATATTGATCACACTTCTAGCCTTAAGTGGAGAATTTTTTGTGGAATCCTCGTGGCATTGAACCCCCTATTTGATTCTCTACTTTATGTGCTCATGCGGAAGGATGCTAAATATATCTTTAGTGCTCTTTTCTGCTGTTTTTATAAGAGACGTGAAGAAAACACAGATCCAACTAATGTGACAGAAGCCCAAGTCTAGGTTAAAGGAGCTGTCTGTAGCCCAGACATAATGCGTTTTGTTGAATGAGCCACAAAGAAATGGACCCGCCAGTAGAAGAACCAACCCTAATACACCTCAGGCTTAGGAATTATCAACAAAGCCAAGCCATGTTTAATAAAAATGTAATAAAGATGTATGCCTGCTGAAACTGCTTAAAAGTAAAATAACAGAATCAACAAACAACCATTGATAGAGTAAGACATGCTGTGCTAAAAATGTGCTTGAGTGAAATGTGCGAGGCAGAGCAGAAAGAACAGGCTGGGTCCGGAAATGTACGTTGGGGCCTTGAGTGTCATTGTGAAATATGCAAATAGAGATAACAGGGAACCAGTAGGGGAGGGGGAGGACATGTATGTTGCAAGCAAGACTCTAGCCACCAATAGAGAAATGGCTTACCTAATATGGGGAAAACTGTAGCTTACACAGCTGCAAAAAGTATAAAAAGGGAGCACGCAAGTAGCTCGCTCTCTGACTTTGGTGGAAACTTCTTTGGTGGAGATTCTAGCCTCATACGATAGAGCTGAGTGAAGACTGTTAGAATACCACGTGGACGAGTGGACTCTCTTTAGTTAGAAACCTGGTTTGAACAGGAGGTACATTTATCTGAATAGTAAAGAAGTTAACTTTTGCTTATATTGTTGTACTCATTGTAATAGAACTTTGAGAAGCTTTTCACGCGGGGTGCCAGGTTGAGTACACTGAACCTACACGAATGAGCGCAAGATGGGTTCAACATTAAACTTTAAACGGTATACATTTGCAGTGTTGCTATTATTTGAAAATTACAAACCAACTCATATGAATTATTTATAATCAGTGTTAGCTAGATGCATGGCTGGCTATGTACATTAGCCAAAGCTTAGCTTGCTATCCTGAAAACAAGCCCACTGCTCCGAAAATAGGCTACTAACAGCAGTTTGAGTTACTTCTTTCAAGGCTCCAATAATGATAACATATAATTTAACAAATAATGTTTAACTCTACTGAGCCCAAGCCTGTTTATAAATGTAGTCCATTTACCCGGTTCATGCCTCCCAGTGAGTGTGAAATATACATATAGTCCCGGGTAAAATAGTCTCCTGGAGCCAAAATCTTCTTTGGAAAATCTCACATTAAATGCCCTTCATCCTATAAAAACTATGCAGTATTTAGTTACTTAGTGATTTTGAAACACATTTTCTTTGTTTTTAAGTGATGACTTGATTTGGAAAATGAAACTGTCAATATTATATTAAACACCTAATTATCGTGGTGCGAACTGATTTGACATACTGTTTGACATAGATGGGTCATGCTTCGCTCCTGCTGGTAGCTTTCTCAGGTCACTAACCAAAATATACTGGTCATTTCCAAAGATGACCCAACTGTGTTTTGATGCCTTTTGTTGACTGATTTAGCTAATTCTACCTAACGTTTATCTTTTTTTTATCAGAAAATGAATCTTCCAATCGATTTCATGCACTTGATCTTTTTTATTATTATTATTATTATTATTAATAATAATAATAATAATACATTTTTATTATTATTATGCTCTCTTATCATTTGTAAAGCATTTTGAATCACTGATGGATATGAATTGTGCCATATAATAAACTTGCCTTGCCTTGTGTTCATAGCCATTGGCCAATTCTATGTCACAGGCCTCTCTGCCTGGCCTCTCCTTCCTCTCTGCACATAGGCCTCTCTGCCTGGCCTCTCCTTCCTCTCTGCATGTAGGCCTCTCTGCCTGGCCTCTCCTTCCTCTCTGCATGTAGGCCTCTCTGCCTGGCCTTACATGACACTTGTTGTTGAAAAACTACTCCATGTTCACCACATCACTGTACAACAACCATGATATTTTTCTACACTATCACAGAATGACACATTTCACACGAAAGCTGAACCACGCCAGTTTCAAAAGAAACTAATTTGGGGTCTGTGGTGGACTACTACCCTTAATTGGCAAGTCATTCTGGAATTAAGGTGTGCTGACCTAAATTTCTTCTCAAAACCTTACTCAAATTTAATCCAATAAAAAGACATCATAGCTGAAAGAACAGTAGGTGAGATTCACACAGGTAGTAGAGTCAGTGCTGTGTGTGTGAGTGTGTGTGTGTGTGTGTGTGTGTGTGTGTGAGAGTGAGTGTGTGTGTGTGTGTGTGTGTGTCTGTGTGTGTGTGTGAGTGTGTGTAACATAGCAACACTTCCTTTCATTCATTTCCATGGAGTTTCGATTGGGGAGGATATTTTCTAAGCTTCTAAGCTAAGCTATGACAATATTGGCCTTTTTGTCAATGAAGCCCAAGGCCAGCTCAATCCTCTTACTCTAAATATCAGTAAAAAGTCTGTAATTGTTGGATTATGGGAAGATAACACACAACTGAAATGCAAGAAATAGGGTTTTACATCAGGGACATCACATACTTTCACATACATACACCTTTTAATGTTGCCTTTATTCATATATCCATGCAAGCTGTACAAAAAAAGGTACTAATATTGCCTTTGGGTCAAAATGACCAGACAGTCAAAATCATGATCAATTAATAATAATCATAATCAGTCAGTTACAAACCACAAAAATGGTGAAAAGGGAAAACTCAGATATTCACTTGTGGTGAATGACAATTTGTTTCTTCAGGCAAAATAGATTTGGTGTTTAAAATTCATTTTATTTTATTATATTTTGGGGGTTTAGTGAAGGCGGGTCATTTTGACCCAGGAGAACACGGGGTGTATAGAGAATGTGAAGACAACAGGAGGGTTAAAATAAAATCAAACTTTATTTGTACGGCGCATTTCATACAAGGAGGTAACACAATGCGCCTCACAGTAGGAAAGAAAGGGGGGGGGGGTTTAAGTGGTTAAAGGCACAGTGTATAGTTTTTAGTGGCATCTATTTGTATAAATGGAATATAGTATTCATAATTATGTTTTCGTTAGTTTATACCTTTTTGTTGGCTTAGAATGAGCCCTTCGCATCTAGATAGTGAGCAGGTCCTCTTCCACAGAGTCCGCCATGTTGCACCGCCATGTTCCTACAATAGCCCAGACCAGTCTCCAGACTCTGGGAATCCTGGATGCCTTCAGCTACATCACTGGGGCCTCAGGAGCCACATGGTGAGTCCCCTCATAGGTAAGGGATAATGTATAGTATTCTGGTCACTGCTACATCACTGGGGCCTCAGGAGCCCTGACTCTATCCCTTAGCTTTCTGCACCAGCCCTGCATGCATGGTAGTAAAAATGTACACTAACATTCAGATTCATTCCTTACCTGAGTGCAGATTTGATAATATCTGTTTGTGTGTGTGTGTGTGAACGTATGTGTTTTTGTGTGTGTGTGTGTGTGTGTGTGTGTGTGTGTGTGTGTGTGTGTGTGTGTGTGTGTGTGTGTGTGTGTGTGCACATATGAGTGTGAACATGTTATGTCTAAAGTCATGCATTGGCTCAAACAAGATGATTTGACTAACATAAATTCTTCTTCATAGGGTGATGTCCACCTTGTATGAGAAGCCTGATTGGTCCCAAAAGGACTTTGCCCTAGTCACTGAACCAATGAAGAAGAAGAAGTTTGGGAGGTACCAGAGCATTTTCTCCAATGAACATCACTATTACTACAGATGGCCTGCAGGGGTCCCTCATTGATTGTCCCCCCGGATTTATCTGTGATTGTTTCTGTACAGAAATGTGACAGTACCCTCTCTGACCAGAAGAGGGTGTCCTCTGCCCATCTACACAGCTGTGAACATGAAGGAGACTGGTAGGGTCTCAGGGGGTCAGACATCAGCATTTAACTCCATTTTCTATCACTGCGCACAATGCAAGTAGCGTAGAGACTGGTCTCAAGTCTGATGTTTTATTTATAATGTGCATTAATAGCCTTTAGTCTTTAGACACAACTGAACATATTATATATTATATTATTCATATGGCAATATATGTAGGCACATTAATCTACTACCAAAACCATACAATTTTACATTGTATGAATATCAAACTAGATATTAAATCTAAATTCACAGACAGTGACACCTATTAAATATCTACTGCTGTTCTTTGTATGCGTGTTCTTTGTCACTGTCGCTGTCATGTCTTTGTGTTGCAGGGTGGTGTTAATTTACATCGTATGAAGTTGGTCTTCTGTAGTACGCTGCATTTGTACCCACTGAGGACTGCAGTGAGTACTTCCAGGGTAAACAGATCAAGAAACTTCCAGAGACTCGATTGTCCTTCCTGAATTGTAAGAGATGGAGGCAGAGTGAAAGAAAGTCTCTGTGTGTTTGTGTGTGTGTATATGTGTGTATAGTCAAATGCGGACATATGTGTGTGTATATGTGTGTATAGTCAGGTGCAGACATGTGTGTGTGTGCGTGTGTGTGTATAGTCACACGCGGACATATGTGTGTGTGTGTGTGTGTGTGTGTATATATATATATATATATATATATATATATATACAGTACTGTGCAAAAGTTTTAGGCAGGTGTGAAAAAAATGCCGTAAACTAAGAATGCTTTCAAAAATGGAAGTGTTAACAGTTTATTTTCATCAATTAATAAAATGCAGTGAATGAACCGAAGATAAATCTAAATCAAATCAATATTTGGTGTGACCACCCTTTGGTACATTCACTTCTCTTCATGTAATCCCAGACAGACTCGATGACTTACAGCATTTTTTCACTTTTACCTTTGCATCAAAATAATGCAAATGTAAGTGCCAGTTGCAAAATGCGCTGTCATATTGCATGACCAATTTGTACACTGTGGTGTCACAGCTATTTACCTCAGATAATTGTATGCACCAATCTTCATGTAATCCCAGACAGACTCGATGATTTACAGCATTTTTTCACACCTGCCTAAAACTTTTGCACAGTACTGTATATATATATATATATATATATATATATATATAGCTGTCCACCACCCATGCATTGGGCCACAGCTTCATATAGACCACATCTCCCACCTCCAGCAGCAGAGAAGCTCTTGGCCGACGACTGAACACATTGACAACATGCTTTATTTTCAGTGTAGATAAGGCAAGCTCGACGCCGGAGCTGAGCATGCCCTGTGTTTCTGTCTCTCACCAAAAGAGGAAGACAGAACAGCCTCCCTTCCTGAGCAAAGATCAGCAGTGTTCCCAGTAGACCTGAGCTCTCCATTAGAAGACTCACATTATCACAGTTGACCAGCATGTTGTGGCTGGGGCCACACCAGTGACATCACTCACTGGATGATCATGTGACATGCAGTACATGTCACAGTATATTCAGCAAGCTCAACCTTATCTGATGGTGCTAGGTCACGTGAAGTCAAGACGATAGGAAACATGACAAGAATATGCAGTTTTGTGCCATGATTTTATTCACAATTTTAGAAAATGATGCACCACCATGTCTCTTTACTCAGAAATTAATTCAAGTTCAGTCAGCTGGTCACCCATAGAGGGGATGCAGGTGTTCATGCTGTTTTTCTCTGCAGATGCTAGACAGTGGCTCAAGAATACACACATTCTAATAACAAAATTACAAATTGAATTGGTCTTAACAATAGTAAATATCAGACTCTGTTTGCATGATTAAACATTCATTTTAGATAAAAGTACACAAGCACAGCTACAAAAGTATTATCAGATGAGACTAAATTGACAACCTTCACAGCATAAGACAGTGGAATATTACACAATGTACTGTGTGTCCCAAATCCTGCAGAAAACAGCCTGGTGCTTATGCCTGCATTCATAAAGGATTAAATCCATGGATCATAGATCATAGCAAAGGATCAATTCATTTAATTCTAAACCATTTTCTTAATATATTTCAGAGTGAAATAATTGTATTGGTGAATATAGCTGACTATGTTATGCAGTCATTCAATAGTGAGTTTTAATCGCATTGTTTTGATTTGTATGAAGATATTTCAAATAAGAAGATATTTCAGATAAGAAGGCAGTAAGGGCAGCGCCCGGCAGGGTCAGAGGGGTTCGGGGCAGGATCAGAGGGGTTCGGGACAGGATCAGAGGGGTTCGGGACAGGATCATGCCTGTCTAATTGAGCTGGTTTTGGAATATCACTGAGAGGAAACTCCTGAAAGATGATCCGTTGGCGGGGAAACTCTCCACACTCCATCAGACAGGCAAAGTGAGCCCCATCCTCACACAGGTCTGAGTAGCCGCCCTTCCCCTGGTGAATGATGTAGGGCTCACCCCACGCTCCCTGAAGAGACTCTCTCAGGCGGACGCCCAGATCCCTCCTCGTCCACCCGTTCTCCCCTTCCTCCGGCCCCTTGGTGGGGTGGCTGAAGAGCAGCATGGTGCCCTTATCTCCAGGGTGAAGCTCTGAGGCAGGGAAGCCTAACACACTGCCCTGGCATCCATGGGGCGTCTCCTTCAAAGTCAGACTCTTTAATTTGGTAAAATCTACCGATGTGACCTCACTCAGTGCCTCCAAACGTGGCACCTCCTCCATTCCTTTGCCCCAGGTGCGGGCGCTGCAGTAGAGCTTTGTGCCCTCTGTGCCCTCTGTGACTCGAACCTCAGCCACCTGACACTCACCACACTCCTCAAACAGTGTCTTTCCTGCTTGCCACGTCTGTCCCTCATCATCACTGTACAAAACCAAAGCATGGTCCGGCTGTACTTTTGTACTTGTACTTTTAACATAGGCTGGAATCAGAAGCCTCATGCCATTCTTACCCCTCTCTACTGCAATGCCATGTCCTGGTCCAACTGCAAAGGTCTTGTAATCTAAAAGGTTTATACCATTGACTTTGTCAGTCAAATCTGTTAAAAGACTCCAGGTCTCACCACGGTCCCTGGTGATGACGTAACACAAGCGGGTTTGGCCAGGTGTAAGGTCTGCTTCTTTAATTTCGCCCTCGATGCAGATGAAGAACAGAAACAGTGTATTTGTGTTCCTCTCATAGACTGGACAAGGGCTCATGGTGCGGTAGCCATGTTTGGTCGCCTCCATCAAGTCCTTACAGTCAGACCACTTGTACAGAAGTGAAGTGAATGTACGTTATAAAAAGTATTTCTGCCACAGTACAGATTAACACCACTGAAACCAGTGAATATGAATTTAATTGAACAATTGTTGTTATTTTAAGTCATTTTAGGTATTTATTCATAAGGTATTTTAAGCTCTTTGAAGTATGTTAAGTCACTTTTTTTCAAGACCTCAGTGGGAGATCACTGGAACCAAAGTAAATACTCTCTATATAATAATAATAATGAATTGTATTTATATAGCACACTTAAAATACAAAGAAGTATCAAGGTGCTTTAAATATATACACTTATATTTATATACCAGTAATATATGAATACAATAACAAAATATATTAAAATGTTGATTACAAGAGCAATTCCTTCAAATATCACAATCATTTCTTTCTTTGATATGAACATTAAAGCTTCTCTGGGTACCTGCAGTGATCCGTCAGCCTGCCGTGTGCCTTTCCTCATCACCAGATTCTTTGCATTCTCATCATTAGATTTGCCATTCTTTACAGTGCGCTTCTCTGCAAACGCCAGGAAAGTTTTCCCTTCTTTAACGTAGATGAGAGCTGGAATTCTGAAGTCATATTCTCCCTTCAAATCTTCAAACAAAGCTCTGTCATGTATAGTCTGAGGTTGGCTGTAAATAAAATGACTTATCAGTTATGGTTGTAATCATTCATTTATATGACAACCACTGTTAACAGAATGCTACACATTTAACAGAATGTGATACAATACAAACAGATTACTCCTCTTAACCACAATGAGAAAAGGATGTCATACCACTGTCTGTCCACTAGAGGAAGCTGAGGTCCAGAGGAAGTGAACCTGTCCCTGCCCAAATTTGGCAAAATATGAATGTGACACCCACCCCTGAGTTAATACCACTGTGATCACGTCTGTCCTTGTTTCCTTCACTGTGCTAACCTATGCTAACTGATGGAACATATGTCTAATTAGCAAACTAAAGATGCAGTCAACGATTCCGGATAAAGAGTGTTGATACTTGAACAGCCAATCAAAAACCAGCTCCCTTCAGTGCTCCTTAACAAATATTGTTGATTGGCTGGAACCGTGCACCACTTTGTAGTGACTTCATTTGTTACCCAATCACAGCGCCAGGATTGTGTACAACCACCAGTTTGTTTGAACACACACACATAATTAACAGATGGAGGACTGTGAGGATAAATTCACTGAATCATTTTTACTCAGTCTTTACTGACTGAGTACTGCGTTAGAATCGCAAACTGCACCTTTAAAATGTATCACTCGTGCTCAAATCCAGTACATCCACTTGTCCAAACAGCGGCCAATGACATGTTGGTGATACTAGCCAATATTTTACATCTTTGAATCAGGAAATGTAAATGTTATTGTGCTAAGACATTCAAATCCCAGTTCTACACTGAAAGTAAAAAAAAACAATGGGCATTTATATATTTAAAATACCCCTCTGAGCCAACAGGTTAATTAAAGCCACACCACACTGCGTAGCAATGAGCACCTGGTGTGGTTGTTTAGCACTGAATCTGTGTATGAGGAGTCGCTTCAGTAACTCACTTCATGGTGAAATGCAGCTGTTGTTGTTCTTCAGTCCTGTAGAGGGCAATCTGGTCTCAGTATGTGAGGCTGTGCTCTTAAGGGCAGCGACTGATCAGAGACTGTGAGTGTGTCCTGAGTCCAAGTGTGGCTTTGCTCTTAATGGCAGTGACTGATCAGTGACTGTGAGTGTGTGTCCTGGGTTCAGAGCTGAAGGTGTGTGTGGGGCCGCTGCGACTTCCACCCA
>NC_045164.1:21232699-21240199 GCF_900700415.2 Clupea harengus | reverse complement strand
TGGGCATTTTAGTATTTAGGCGGAGAGCCAGGTCCTTTAAAATGGAGAAAAGGGTTTCTTTGGGTGGTCAGAAAATTGGACGGATGCAGTAGGGTACCTGAAGATGGAATGGGAGAAATCTCTGGGCCATCTTGGTCAGCATCAGGACCACTCTCTAGCTGTGGGGTGTGTTGTCTTCCTCATGGGACGAGAACAGTAGCAACTCTCCTGTGGTTAAGCTCTTCTGACCGGGACCAGTCCACCTTGACTCACTGATTCCTAGCAAGATTATAGCGTCTCATCTCAACTGCCACTTGTGCTGTCTTGCTGGTTTCAAACATGGTTGTCAGTAGGGCTGAACGATTAATTGCATTTGCGATTTAATTGCGATATGATAGAACGCGATTTTCTAACCGCAACGTTCGCGATTAAAAACGTGGTCTAAAAAAAAAGATGGTAAATTTTGCACACAGTGTTTAAAAAGTGCATGCCTTGTGTTTATTCTTACAATTACTTTGTTTAAATTATTTAAATGCACAGTGGCAAAGCCACTGATTTGTTGTTCTTGATTCTGTAATGAGCAGTTAAATAAAAATGTAAAATGTGGGAAATAATATTTTACACTAAATGTATGTAATATTGTGTTGGTCATATTTAAATCATTCATTACGATTTGTTGGGAAAAAAATTAGGATAAAATAAAAATAATCGCATATTAAATCGCAATCGCAATATTGGGGGGAAAAAATCGCAATTAGATTATTTTCCCAAATCGTTCAGCCCTAGTTGTCAGTGTGTGTGTGTGTGTGTGTGTGTGTGTGTGTGTGTGTGTGTGTGTGTGTGTGTGTGTGTGTGTGTGTGTGTGAGGGGTAGATATATGTGAGGCAATGTAAAGGAGACATGGTTTCTATGTGAATGTGTTTTCTATGTAACTGTAATTGTGATTAATTTAACAACTAAACAATAATCTACAGACAGGGCCTTCTCTGCAATGAGAGGTTTCTGACTGAAATATTGATCCTTTCCTGGTCTGTTCATGTGGATGCTTTGTGACATGACCAGGAAATCAGAGGGTTAGCTGACAAAGGGGAATTCCCACAGCCAGTTCATGTTCTTAGCCAGGGGAGGGGGGGAGGTGTCCAGTCTGCTATGGAGACATTGAGTTCCGTGCTGCAAAGATAAGAGGCACTAAGGAGATAAACACACAATATTCCAAGCCGGTGTGACACACCTAACAGTAACACACAAGCCGAGTTGTTCTACTCTGTGTGAGTTGTTTAATAACCAGACTCTTTCTCTTTTAAAAAAAAATCAGAACTTAATAAATGACTATTATTGATTTTGCAGTTTTATGACTCATGTCAATTATTGATTTAGTTTTATATTGACACAGCTATGTATCCCCCATCAGGTAAGAAGTAGGTTCTGGACGGCAGCTATGTATCCCCCATCAGGTAAGAAGAAGGTTCTGGACATTCCTACAAAGATGCGCTCTGACCGGAGTAGCGCCGCCTTGCCTGTAAACTTAAAAACTGAAGTCTAAACGTAAAAACTGAAGTCATAACCTCCCTTCACTGATGCTGTGAAGAGCCCTGAGTCAGAGAGGAACAACAGGTCTTTCTCTCTCTCTCTCTCTCACACACACACACACACACACACACACACACACACACACACACACCCTACTGCTGAAAAAAATATATATCCGATTTTTTTGTTAATTAACTTACAATATTAACATGTTACATATTCACCATCTAGCTGAGATAAATGCTGAAAATTTACTTTTGAAAGGGGTTTCAACCCCCTGAAAGGGGTTTTCAGTGGTGATTTATAATTATTTTTACAATGTATGATTATATTATAATCTCTATATTGTGGCATCACGGAACCACATGTGGAGATGCCGACTGCACAGTGTTTAGGCCTCTCACCAGCCTGCTTTACCGACCTGTGCAGCCCCACTTAAAGCCAAGCTATGGCTTAACTAGTCATGTAACAGGCCTGTCAACTGAATGACGGACAGAGATGCAAGTTTCCACAAAAGCATATGGTTTTATTTGAGCACAGTTTAAAGGAAAGGGACAACAGTTACACATGCACTGGTACTGATAGGAGGGCTTTTATGTGCAGACCTTCCAGGAGCTAAGCTTCCATGGCCTACTGAGTTTAACCTAACAAAAAGAGAAAACAGAAACAAACACACAAGCACAGCAAATGATATGATCCAACCCAAAATCAACCGATAAATAAATCAATGCTTCCAAATCAAAATCACCAAACACAATCCTTGGGTGTAAAACTAAACATCAAAACTATAATACTAATGGCAGGAAAACTCAGCAAAGCACACTTATCACTCTGGTATTACAACACAACAAAAATAAATAAACTTAAATTACTCCAACAGTGTGGTTAGTCAGACAGTACAGTGCATCATATAATTATAAGAACAAGACAAGTTTAATTATGTTGGAAATCACACACGCACTTACACACCACAAGCATACAATACACAAAACACCTTAAAAACATTTTTTTAAATCATCTGGGCCGCAAAGCGGTTTTGTATTATCTATCATATCACTGTGTGGGGAATTGGCAAATTGGCGCCCCCTGCAGCTGCAGGCGCCCCTGATCGCTTAGAAGGCACAGATCCTGTGTGCGAATGGGAAGGGGAGGGGGCGCGGGGGACAGTTCACCTCTGGGTCTCCCAAATGGAACTTGTTAGGTTGGAATTTTCCTCTGCTAAAGTAATCAACTAAGCCTACATGATCATAGGCATACTCATTATTCACATTATTGTCATTGACAGTACCGGCTTACTTTCACCACTGATGTTATGCTAGGCTTAGGCAAGTTATCTCTGGTTAAAACTAGCTAACGTTAGCTATTCACTAGCTGCGCTAGCTAGACAGTTATCGTAACGGTGTTAATTATCGGACTGCGTGTGTTATCGGCAAACGTTCACGTTGTCATTTTAATCCATTATAAAACTGAGCATATCGATTGTTAATCCATTATTAAATTTAGCATTTTGATTTTTTAACACAGGGGTTTTCAACCAGGGGTCCGTGGCCCCATTGCAGGGGGTCCGCGACATGAGCCTATGTTGATCAGTTCACCATTGACTTTTTTTATTTTTATAAATATACCTGGGCCCGTCGACATATTTATTTCTGAATAGTAGGGATGCACGATAATATCGGCACGACATCGGTATCTGCAGATAAAAGCTTCAAAACGTAATTATCGGCATCTGCAGATATGAACATTTCTGCCGATGTACCCGGCCGATAAAGTGACGTTCAAATTATGCGCACGCGTAGCAAATGTTTTGGTTACTATGAGCGCCAACAACGTAATTCAACAAGCTGTGTGGCAGTACTTCACAGTATCAGAGGATGTTGACATACTATTTGTCAGGAAACTTTTCAGGAGATGGAAGAGGAGACGACAGCGTGGCCGTAACGTAGGTTGCATGCAGAGATGCAGACCACCCGCATGCAACGCTTTGCAACATTACCTGTCGCGCGCTAATAGAAGTTAATAAGTTGCTAGTTAGCTAGACAACACTAGCTAGTTAGCTTGCATGCTACATGACACCAGCGAAGTGGATGATCTCATTTGACGGGATGTGAAACGTTATGTCACGAGCCCACGCTATCTGTACATGGCTTACTTTTGCATATATGGAATTTATACAGCTAACTTGGCAATAACCTTACATAGATTAGTCTAGAAATCATAGAAGGGATGTTATTAAACTGTTAGTCAGTTAACCAACGTTAGCTTGCCAAGTCAGCCAAGTTGCATTTTCAGAGTGTAGTTGTTCAAGTTCAAGGATGTACTGTTCAAGTATGAAAATTGTGACGTGAAAATATAAATAAATCTGCCATATTTGAAATAATTTCAATTGTTTTGAGTGAATGTCTATTTCTAAAATGATACAAATCAAGTTTGTAATATCCCGTATCTACAGAAATACCCTATCATAATAACAGATTAGTTCTAGTACAGGAGAGACTTTTCAATAATTAAAAAGCAGGTATCGGCATCGGCAATCGGCCAAAATGAGCTTGTAAATATCGGCATATCGGATATCGGCTAAAATTCAATATCGTGCATCCCTACTGAATAGCCAAGTCGCATTGCCCAAAATACTGATGTAGACCCATATTCAGCGAAGAAATTACACTGACAAGTATTGTAGGCAGAATATGTGTGCGGGGGGGAGGGGGCATGGCGGCGGCGGTTACAAACATGAAAAAGAAGGGTACGGGACTGTAAAATGTTTTGGGAATCACTGGCACATCAGTGGGCCGCGGATTACTTTCTGGTCAGAATGGTGGTCCCTGGAACAAAACCAGTTGAAAACCCCTGTTTTAACAGAATGGCTGATGTTTGACACTGTCCGATAACTGACATAGCTACGCTAGGACACTGCCCTGTCAGGGACAGGGTAATGCTAGTTAATAAACTAATAAACGTAGGTCTACATCTCAGTGCCTCTCCAGATGAGTTAAATTAACTGAAGGTAAATTAATCTAATCTTTCCCTGCGGTGCATGAACAATGCTGGTATGGGATGTTGTTATAATAATAATAATAATAATTAATAATAATAATTTATTTTATTTGTAATGCACTCTTCATTCAAAAGAATCTCAGAGTGCCAAAAGAATCTGCAATTGTGATGAGTGTGAGATGAGGCTTCTCCCTCTTGCATTGTGATCTGTAAATTCTCGCCTCCAATTTAAGCTTGTCATCCATCATATCTAGTTTTACATTTTGTACATATCCCTCCATTGCATAATGAAGTCCCTTTTGAAGGCTTCTAGACGAAATCAGGTCCTTCTGTCTCCAAAAGTTGCCTAGAGCCTCTTGGGATATCATTTTGACACTGATAGCTGCCATTGTGAACTCTAGTCAGCTCCTATAGTTTGTCCGAGTTAGCAACAGTAACTAAGGGGGGCAGGGCTTAGCGATATGTCAATTGAGAAATGTAAGTTTGTCTTTCACTTATATTGTTATTATATCGGAGGGGGTTTCGCCCGGGGCATAATTCCATATAGAACCGCCACTGATTTTAGTACTAGTGCCAGGAGATTGTAGCAGTCCATACACCTCCACCTATACGGTCCCGGAAAAGAGCTGGTTATGGAACGTGATGAATCCAAAATCCAACTGCACGTCTCTAATGACTTCCAAGAACCACGAAAGTAGAAGCACGCCACACAACAAGCAATCTTTGCCCACAAACCCAACCAGCAGACCACGTTCCAACACTACCCTGGGCTGCAGACGATGTAACTACAAACACCTGCGTGTTTAAATAGGCCCAGACTAGTAGAGACATGGGAATGGTATGGGTGGAGCTACTAATTAGCAGGGATCACCCTACCACAATCTACCCCCAGGTTTTCAATCGTCGTCCCGATAGCCATGGTCTAAAATGGCCATCGATGGTCGGGCCAGGACAGGAGGGTCGCAAATCCTCTGATCCTGGGGACGAGGTAATAGTACAAATAGTTATAGTTCTTGGCAGATGATGTGGATTAGAATGCTGCCCTGCACTAGCTCTGGTGGTCCGTCTTGAAACTACAGCCTGATTGAGTAACGGGCCTGTTATAGGTACCGCACCCACTATGTCAGTATTAATAGGCCTTTCTGTAGTCACCCTGGATGTGTCTATGAGACTACGAGACATGTCATGCCCTGACCCCCTGGCAGAGGAGGATTCTACCTCAGGAGGGCTAGTGTCAAACATACCTATAGGGTGTTCAGACGGTTGTAATGAATCAGGATGTGGGTTCATGGCAGTAGAGGGTTCTGCACTAGCAGGGGGCCAAGCCAGGTTCCATTATTATGAGCGGCGAGATATCCTCAGACTCCCTTTCAAGACACAGCTCACCCAACCCTTGGTCTGGCATAGCTTGTTGTGAAATTGGGTTTGGAGCCAGTTTCAACTGTGACCGGTGTACATGCTTAGATGTGTTAGTGGGTTAGCTATGGTGTATACCCCACCATCACCTCTAGAAGTCTTGACAACCTTGTATAAAATGGGTAACCAATGATTTTGAAACTTGAAACTTGTCAGTTAGTGCCCATTTTAGTCCCAACAGTTCTAACTTCATGGAGCTGTAGTTTTCAATGTTTCTCTCTGTGGGCCTAAGGCCTCGACTAGCGTATGCCACTGGCCTACGTTTACCACCATCTTTCTGGTTGAGTACTGTCCCCAACCCCAAGTGGCTTGCATCGATTTCGAGCACAAAGGGCCTGGAAAAATCAGCATAAGCCAAGACGGGTGCAGTCACCAGCCTCTCTTTCAACAGGTGAACATTCTGCTCACATTCCTCACCCCAACCACGTTCGAGTGGCTCCCTAGAACCCCTCTTTTTCCTGGTTCCCAGACACTTCAGCAACGAGGCGATGTAATGGGGCAGCAAGCTTAGCAAAGCCATCGACAAATCGCCTATAATAGCTTGCAAATCCTAAAATGGGCCGCAACCAGGTGACATTTGTAGGACGCCTCCACTCAGATACTGCACTAATCTTGGCTGGATCGGTGGACACACCATCTTTGGAGACGACATGCCCCAAATAGGTCACCTGCTGTTGGAAGAAACAACACTTTTCTAATTTAGCCTTAAGGCCTTCTTGTTTCAGTCGGGTGAGCACCATTTCTAACCTCTCCAACTGTTGGTCAACAGTGGACGAAAAGATGATAATATCGTCCAAATAGAGCAGCAATGTTTGAAACCGCTGGTCACCAAACATACGCTCCATAAGACATTAAAATGTGCTTAGGGCATTGCATAATCCAAAGGGCATGCGGTTACATTCAAACAACCCAAAAGGCGTGCAAAAGGCGTTCTTGCTCTTATCCCCCTCTGCTACCGGAACCTGGTTGTACCCACTTGCTAGGTCCAGTGTGGAAAACCGCTGGCGTATCGGTACACTGTCCAATACGGGGATCTCATGAGTGATGAGCCCTGTACAGCCCAAATCACCCTCTTCAGCTGCAAACACAGACTTCCTGGGCCTGCTCAGTGTGTGAAAGCTTGGACAAGTCTGTGTCTTTGATCATCTTCCCTACTCGGTCAACCCCCACAATCTGGGAGGAATCTACCGCTTGAGCTACGACCTCCTCTACAGCTGACACCGTAAAAACCCCATCCGGCCATTCCACTGCCTGAACTGGGCATAACGTCCCAACTGCAACATGTGGTTGTATTACTTGCTCCCCCACATTGACTATGGGTACATAGGCAACACCCTAGCGTGTGTGTCTGTGTGTCTGTGTGTCTGTGTGTCTGTGTGTCTGTGTGTCTGTGTGTCAGTGTGTCTGTGTGTCTGTGTGTCAGTGTCTGTGTCAGTGTCAGTGTCTGTATCTGTGTCTGTGTGTCTGTGTGTCAGTGTCAGTGTCTGTGTCTGTGTGTCTGTGTGTCTGTGTGTCTGTGTGTCAGTGTCTGTGTCAGTGTCAGTGTCTGTATCTGTGTCTGTGTGTCTGTGTGTCTGT
>NC_045164.1:21215199-21230199 GCF_900700415.2 Clupea harengus | reverse complement strand
GGTGAAAGCATATAACCATGCCAGCTCTGTCCCATCATACTGTGGTATTAGCGCCCTCTTGTGGCCATGGTATGTAATGGGCAAACGAAAGGAGCCATTTCATTGAATTCTGGTTTTATATTGTTATGTTGTCTTTCTGAATATTGGTTTCGTCATTTGTAATTTGTCATTCTGATGGAGCATTTTTGAACTAGATAAAGTCCCTTTATTAGACCACTGTAACTTTCTCATATGATTACACCAATAAAGATTGAGAGAGAAACTGAGAGTGGGATTCAGAGACACCTGTAGGATGTGGATGGGGTCTTGTGTAAATGGACTGCATTTATATACAGCACTCAAAGTGCTTTAAATGTTAATGCCTCAGGCATCTACCCACTAACAAATTGATGGCGGAGGCTACCATGCAAGGTGCCAACCTGCACATCGGGAGCGGTTGTAGGTTCAGTGTCGCGCTCAAGGACACTTCGACCCAGTTGAGTGTGTGAGATCTCCTCCAGGCGTGTCCTCCTGGTCCTCAACTCCTCCATCCCGCTTGGCTCTCACTGCCGTGCTGGCCTGCTCCCTTCCGCAGTGCCTCCTGCACCATCGCAACGCTCCTCTCCAGACAGCCCATACAGAAGTTACGGCCACAGGGGATGGTGACCGGGTCAGTAAACACGTCCAGGCAGATGGAGTATTGGACCTGCACCTCAGTCAGAACATTACTACACAAAGCCACGACTGGAAACACAGCTGGCAGTCAATACGAGGCAACACACATTACTACAGGTCTACAGTCTGCTGCATGTAGTCATGTCTAGAAACACAACAACAGGCATTCAATATAAGGCAACACACATTACTAAAGGTCTACAGTCTGATTCTAGTCATGTCTAGAAACACAACAACAGGGATTCAATACGAGGCAACACACATTACTAAAGGTCTACAGTCGGCTGCATGTAGTCATGTCTAGAAACACAACAACAGGCATTCAACATAAGGCAACACACATTACTAAAGGTCAACACTCTGCTTTTAGTCATGTCTAGAAACACAACAACAGGCCTTAAATACACTCCTTGGCACTATGATCTCTGATTAATTCTAATTTATTTACGCCATAAGACCTAGGTAATGGCAGACAACACCCATATTTGATGAGTTCCACTTTTTAACATATTCCTCTAATTTCTTAACAAAACCATATTTTTTTGCTGGAAGACTGGGGTAGTTTCATGTGTATATTTCAAATCCTAACCACCATTATTGGTGTACATCAATGTCTTATCGACTGAAACCAACGCAAATAAATCATTTGCGGAAATTGGAAGAAGGCATATCTTTTGTTCTCAAGTAATAATGGATGCAGTCCACTTACAATTTCAAAACTTGCAGAAGTGTAGCCCATCAGTAAAAGTATATACTGAAGACATTTTGGGAATGTGAGTTGTCTTTAGCTAGAAGCTCTTAATGTTATCACATATTTCTAGGTATATGGAACACGTAGATGCAAGTTTTACACCAAAGCGTGTCTGCTTAAAAGCAATATCAAAATGGCAAAATTAGATATCAGGCTGACATTTTTGCACAATAGAAAAGACATGCGAATATACGAAAGCCCTGACTGGAAACAGCAATCAATCATGGCTACTGTATTCAAGGGGCTTGCGGAGAGAAACATATAATACCATTGGTCTACATCTCCTGGGAGTAGGTATTTGGATGGATTAAACCCCCAGGGACCCCACACACTGTGCATGTATAGGCACGTATGTGCATTTAGGAACTTGTTTGACAAAATACTCTTGGCAATCAGCTTCTGTGTTTTGTGCTACTGTGTTGGACCGATCAGAACGTCAGACTGATGTTTTCAGCAGTACTCTTCCCAAATCATTTGACAGTATTACAATTAAGTCCATCTGTGTCCCCTACATACACCTCACATTGATTTAGTTGGATGGTCTTTATTACCCTTCAGTGTGCCGTGGATCATTTAATTAAACAGGCACACACACACACACACACACACACACACACATTACACTCACACACACACACAGTGCCATGTCCCCAGCCTCCACCGGTCCCCACCTGTAGAGCATGAACAGGTGATGTTTGAATTGCCCTACAATAAAGAAAAATTCAGATACACACAGATCAAGAGAGAGAGAGAGAGAGAGAGAGAGAGAGAATATAGACAAATCTACACAGGCACTTTCCAAATGACTGAATGGCAAGATGTGAATGTAACATCTTTCTGTAAACATATGTAGTAGCATAGAGACACATTTCACAATGCTGCCCTACACAGAATATAGCACATGTAAACACACACACACACACACACACACATTTTCCTTCAAGAAAACCTTTAATGTGTGACATTTCTGGACAATATGCAGCTCATGGTATTCTTGTGGTTTGGAGTTTAACAGTACAAATCCAAGAATCCCCTCCACAAAACATCTTCTGTCTGCTTTATCCACTTACGGAACATCTCCAACTCTGGTCTGACTGAAGCTCTGATCTGTGGCGGCTCAGTTACGGCTCAGTTACGGCTCAGTTACGGCTCAGAGTCAGGTTCAGGTTCATTCAGTTTTTTAAGACCAGATTCCACTCTGAGTCTTGGCACGTCTCAGTGAGTCTCTGAGGTCAGAGGAAAAGTCCTGTCCATCACACAGTCGTCAGTGCAAAGGGCAGGTGAAACGTGAGACACATATGAGACAGACGTGAGAAATGACAATGAGCTGTGACGTGTCTGAGAAATAACGATGAGCTGTGACTTCTCCGAGAAATAACGATGAGCTGTGACTTCTCCAAGTTATAATGATGAGCTGTGAAGGCTATGGTGAGTCATAATGGAGATCATGTGATCCTACAGAGCACAGTATCTATTGGATCTGTTCTTGTCAAAGAGGAGCCCTAAGATGTTGGCTCGGTTTGTTTCCTATGTAGGCTGGAGATGACACAACAACACATTCAAGTTCCATCGCCAATGCCTCTTAGTGTAGACATTCATTAACATCCGTGTGAGTGTGTATATACATGTATGTGTGTGTGCATGTGTGCACATGTGCATATGTGTGTATGTATGTGTGTCTATATGTGCGTACGTGTGTGTGTGTGTATGTGTGTGTATGTGCACACTGTATGGGTGTGAGCATATGTGTGTGTGTGAGTGTTTGTGTGTGTCTGTGCATGTGTGTGTGTGTGTGTGTGTGTGTGTGTGTGTGTGTGTGTGTCTGTGTTAGAGTTTGGTGCTGGGCTGAACAGTGGGCATTTGAGGTGCATGGTACGCCTGTAGTGGGTTGAAGGGGCGGAGTGGGTACAGGCCGTGGGGCATGGGCTCACTGAATCTGCCCCCTCTGTTGACAGCGGAGGCCTGGTAGAGGGGGGAGGCGGTGGATGTCCTCACCAGCTGCCCCTGCATCATCAGGGCATGCAGCACAAACGGGGGTGCCACCACGGATGGCATGGCCCCCCCTTGGCTCTTCAGGAAGGCCAGCGGGTGTGAAGGGGGGTACCCCACTGTCCGGGGCCCCTCGCAGGCCTCCTGCACCCCAAACATGCCCACGGGGCACAGGCCGCCCAGATGGGGAGCGTGGGGGGGATACCGGTGCCCCTGCGAAGAGTAGCTGTTCAGGTGCACGGCCCGCGCCGGCTCGGGGGGCTCGGCCTCCTCCCCCTGGCGCTCCGAAACGCGGGGGCACCCACCTGAGCTTACTGGGGCGTCCTTGGAGGGGTGAAGGGGTGAGAGCAGCCGTGTCTTTGCTGGAGGCGTCCTCTCTGGATCCTCTAGGGGGCGCTTAGCGGCTCTGACAGACTCTGATGTGTGGTGCTTAAATCCTCCTGTGCCACTTATACCCACGCGCACTGACGCCTTATAAGCCTGGTTGCCATCTCCGACGGGCACAGGGAATCCTTTACAGGCTATGCCGTGGGCATCTAGGCCAGGCTGTATGGGAGCAGGCAGTCTGCAGTCCCCATGCATAGTGGGATAAGTATGAATTCCAAAAGCACCTTTCGAAAGGACCTTAGGAAAGCTCAGGTCTGCAGGTTGGTCGACGGCTGGTGAGTTAGTAGCCGCAGGCCCTCTGTGGCACCCGAGCTGTGGCGGCAGTGGGGGGGGGGTCGAGTACCTCTCATCAATAACCACGTCTGGAGCGTTCTGCGTCAGGCCAGCGACCCCTCTTCTCTGGCCGCACTCTCCATCCCGGGACGGAAACACCTGTGTGTATACGCCCTGTCCATCCCGGGACGGATACACCTGTGTGCTAAGGTGCTGCTGCTGCTGCCGATGCTGCTGCTGCTGCTGGCTGAGCCGGTGTTTAGTGTGTCGGTAGAGGCTCTGAAGGTGTGGGGAGGAGTAACACACCTCTCCTCTGAGGTCTGAGGGCAGGTGAGGGGAGGAGTAACACACCTGTCCTCCGCAGTCTGAAGGCTTCTCCCACGGCCTCTGTACCCGCTCCTGGGGCTCCGTCCTGTCGGAGACGAAGCTGTGCTGGGAGAAGGGGGGGGGACATGGAAGGAACTGTCCCCGCAGAGGAGCCTCTCCTCCTCTGGGGCAGGAGGACTCTGAGCCTCCTGGGGTGGTCCTCTCCTCGTCGGCACTCCAGAACGGTCGGAAGCTCTGGGCGTGCTGGATGACGGACGGACGGGGGGCGGGGGCTGTTTCTGGGCTGGCGGGATGAGCTCGGGGTCCCTGCCTGACGGGGTCCAACATGCTGGTGACGCCCCTGCCACAGCTCGCCCGCTGCCCCACGTCAGAGCGAGCAGCAGCAGGGGGGGGCGCCGTCGGGTAGTTTTGAGGTGCAGCCCCCCCCACGCACACCTGGGACAGCAGCTTCTTCTTAGCCAGGGGGGACATGACACTGTGGGGGCCGCTGAAGTAGGGGGCGCCATGGGCATTCGGGGAGGACCTCTCACACCCTCTGGAGTTGTGCAGCGCTTCTGGAGGAGAGCCTTCAGCTGTCTCCTTCACAGGGCCAACCAGCTGGCCCTCGTGCTCAGAGACCCTTCCAGCCTCGCCGAGCTCCAGGACACCCAGGGGATGCACAGAGTGACGGCCAGGAGCGGTGGCCTGCCAGAGGGCCTGGGGTGCCAGCGAGGCCCCTGTGGGGAGGCCGCTGCTTCTGGAGGGCCCTCCTTCCTGCTGGCAGAGTCTTCCTGGTGGGTCTGGAGGTGAGGATGGTGGATGCTTTTGGTCGGTCTGGAGGATGAGGTCTGTGTGGATGGGATCGGCTGGGTGGTGGCGGTGGTTGTCATGGTGGCGAGCTTGAGTGGGGAGTGTTTCTTCTTGCTTCACGGTAACCTGCAGCTCTTCCTCCTCCTCCTCCTCCCCCACCTCTTCTTCCTTTTTTGTGTTCTTGCTTCCCACATCTTTAAAGTGCAATGAGTGTTGGAAACCTCCCCTGTCCTCTAAAACCTGTTCAGAAAGACACGCACAAACACACAAACGCACACACACACACACACACACACAGAAAACAAAGTGGTTTAGCAATTGGACATAATTCTCCTATACGTTTGGGTGTCAGTGTGTGCAGTACTATTACCAACCACCAGAGGGATGTATGCCATCATTAAAATCACTCCTCTGATCTTCTCCATCTGTGTCATACTGCACTGCTGATGTGAAAGATATAGACCTGATATAGACCTGATATAGATATAGACCTGATATAGATAGATATAGATATAGACCTGACATATGGTCTCAGTTTGGTCACTAGTTTAGTTTAGTGACAAGCAGAAGGAACTATTTACCATCTACAGATCAGAGATGCCAAATATTTTTCAATATTAATCATAAGGGGGTGATTATTTTCATTGTATCTTTGCCTAAATAGCATTTCTACTTTCCCATCCCTCAACTAATGGATGGTTGAGATATGATTATTCGCAGTGGTTGTTTAACTAAGTGCTGAGTGGTTCGATTAGGCTGTGGTTGATGTTTAACTCAGTGCTGAGTGGTTCGATTAGGCTGTGGTTGATGTTTAACTCAGCGGTGAGTGGTTTGATTAGGCTGTGGTTGATGTTTAACTCAGTGGTGAGTGGTTTGATAAGGCTGTGGTTGATGTTTAACTCAGTGGTGAGTGGTTTGATTAGGCTGTGGTTGATGTTTAACTCAGTGGTGAGTGGTTTGATTAGGCTGTGGTTGATGTTTAACTCAGCGCTGAGTGACTGGAGCAGAGGTGTTAATTAAATTGTGGTGAACTCACCGCTGAGTTTTGTGGTCCAGTGTCACGCTGAGGCTGCTGGTTTGGTGCTGGTCCAGCTTTGGGACACCTAGAGGACGAGTCTTTATCTTCACTTCCTTCAATGGAGACTGGCTCCGCCCTGATGGGGCAGGACTCTACTGGCTCCGCCTTGATGGAGTGGGGCGCTACTGGCTCCGCCTTGATGGGGCAGGACTCTACTGACTCCGCCCTGGTGGGGCGGTACTCTACTGACTCCGCCTTGATGGGACAGGGTTCTACTGACTCCGCCTTGATGGGGCGGGGCTCTACGCCAGGCCTCTCCTCCTGTCCCTGAGAGTACCTCTCATATGGGAGCAGCAATCTGGGGGGGGGGAGAGATTAGGGTGAAAATTAGAGTGATGTGAACAAGACTCTTCCTGAAGTATTTCAACATGAAGGACACATGCACACACACACACATAAACACACACACACATACACATACACACACACACACACACAACCACACACACACACACACACATATACTGGGCAACACTGTAGTAGTCACATAGTGACACACACACACACACACACTGGGCAACACTGCAGTAGTCACATAGTAACACACACACACACACACACACACACACACACACACACACACACACACACACACATAAACACTGGGCAACATTGCAGTAGTCACACAGTGCATCCTCTTTGACCAACACACACACACACACACTGCAATTAAATGTGTACAAATGTTTTACATTTATTCATTCCCCTGTGAACTCCCCCTTGGCTGTTTACCTCCCTGAGCCAAGAAGGAAAAATCCCTGCTGGAACTCAAAGCACAAAACTCGGAACAACTACAACCTCATTCAGGAAACCAGAGACTGCTGGGAATTACTCTGCTTTTGAAAATGAAATGTAGTGTTTACATTCACGTTTAAAGTAATACTTTGTCTTTAGATTCATGTTAGAAACTTCTAGCATTTATGGTTGGTATGGCAACCAGTGACACATAAATCCATTTCCCTTAAGGGGCTGTGGGTGATTAAAGTCTTTTACAGGCAGTTTACACCAGCTATTTATCTTTCATAAAGACAGATTACACACAGAGAAGAGTGAGTGTAGTGTAGTGTAGTGTAGTGTAGTGTAGTGTAGTGTAGTGTGTGTGTGAGAGAGAGAGAGAGAGAGAGAGAGACAGAGAGCGAGCAAAGAAACCAGACGGTTTCTATAAACACCAACGGGCATTGAAGTTTCTAATATTCTCCCGGCTCACATTCCATACAACAGTTTCAACTCACTACGGCTTGCACAGCAAGATGTTGACATCTCTTATAGGACTTCCTATCCCATATCAGCCCATTGCATAACAGCCATTATTATGACCCTCCCAAGTGTTGGTGCTTATATAAGTTATTAGTCAAAGAGAGAGCGAGAGAGAGAGAGAGAATAATAGTTAAACTGACAGCAGTGTTGAACAGGCTGACCTTTTTTCTCTCTTCCCTTTCACAGTATTCACATAAGTGACATCGAGCACCAGTGTGGGTTTATTCCAGCGTGGCAAAGATAGCACCGCTCAGCGCTACATAAGCCAGCCAGCCAGCCGAGCAGACAGACCATAATACGTCTTATGTAAGGGCTCACACACTCCGAGGGACGGGGGAGTGGGGGTCTGATAAAGGAACTCGTTTAGAATCCTTTCTTTCCACGACTTCTCATTTCTTCATGGGAAGGTCAGAGGTCATTAGGCACTCACTGTTCCATCGATAAGCGCCCGATCCTGAATCAAGGACAGGCAGTCATTTTGCCTTATTGACCTTGTGAAAAGGTGAAGTTCCTCCCCCTTCTCACTGTGGTCCAGGAGGGAAGAAGGACTGGACTCCCCTACCTAAATGGTTGGGTCTGGATTCCCCCACCCCTTTGGAGGGGTCCAATTACCTTTTAATTGGACCCAGGTGGCCTTACTTAAGGTGCACCTCATTGTTTCATGGGGGAGAAGGACAGACTGAACATGCTGGATGGAGCTTGGACAAGGTACTAGACGAAACCTGAATGCTCAGAGGTGTACCTTGTCTAGTATAGGCTTTAGTGTGTTCAGTTTGTGTTTGTATGTTTTGGGGTTTTTAAAAAACCCTGTTGTAAATAAATCTAGCTATTTTTATGAAAGCCACTGTCTCCTGCGTGGTGTGTTCGTGCCTGCAACCCCATTCTACCAGGCTACATCCCACATGGTGAGATGGCCGGCGCGAGCGGTCTTTCACAGACCTCCTTCATGTCATGTATAATATCCTCACTCCCGCCCGCAGGACTAGCACCTTTTCACATGACTGTGAAATACTACTGACGCTTCTCAACCCTCTCTTTCCCTCTCGTGAACATGGCGTCTTGCACACTGGGTTATTTCCTGTTTGCTGATTACGAACTGTCTCTCTCTCTGAACACCGGAACCCTTCCTGATCAGGTGAAGTCATCTCACTGCACCTGAGAATCTCAGCTCACTGCACCTGAGAATCTCACCTCACTGCACCTGAGAATCTCAGCATCTCAGACTGTAGGTCGGACTCATCCACCAAGTCTGAACCTTAACTTGGTGATAAATCTATCAAATTGGAATCACAGGCTTGAACCTTAAAAACTCTACGGCACCATACCTGAATCCTGAGAGCCGTGTGGCACCCGTGTGAGTGCGTGTGTGTGTGTGTGTGTTTGCCATGGAAACCCGCACAGGTGAGCTTTTTCATTCATACCTAAGGAGTCGACTGTAGTGAAAGCTGTGATACATCAACAGAATTCACAGCGCTTTAAGATAGCGGACAGATCTGGTACTGACTCAGCAGAACTGTCCCAGATCAGGCCCGAGCTGTCGGATTCGTCGATGCATCAGTGTGAATTAACGACACACTCCCTGAATTACCACTAAAAATGACACGTCCAACACGAAACCCATACATTTACTTCAATGCCTTTGTTATTTTTCAGGAACTATTTTTAGATACAAAGAGCACTGTTGCTATGACAGCCCCCATCCCTCACACACACACACACGCACACACACACACACACACTTGCTTCCTGATGGCTGGAGGATAATAAGGAGGATATGGAATAGTGTTAGCTGCAAAATAAGCATTTTTATGAGTTACACACGCCAGCGCTAAGCTACAGTAATGGCATAATTAATGTCAGCTGGATCAAATTCATCTCAATAGGGGAAAAAAGAAGTGCAGAGAGAAAGTGAAGAGTGAGCCAGGCTGCTTCAAGGTTATTCATGCCGTTTCCTATGACCTGCTTCTTTTTTTATTCCATAGAGCTGCTAGCTCTTGACAGCTAATCTCAGAGTCTCGGGGGGTACTTATCCTTACAATCATGTGTGAAAGGCTTGATGGATGCTTACTATTGATTTCTTTGTCCCTTAAGTGACTGAGTAGTCAAATGACTGTTTTCAATACACTCCACTTAAAGCGGACCCACACACACACACATGCACACAAAATCTCATTCAGGCTTTATAGATTTTTCAAGGCGAGCTGTTTGTTCCCTCTGGTGACTGTAATGGTGACTTTGAAGAAAATTAAAATGACCCCGAATGGCTATTAAATGTCCACTGCTCTCAAGCGATTCTGAGTTTCATGCGTATGTTAGCGTGCCCTTAATGACGCAGTGACACAGTCCTTGCTATAGTTTAGCTTAATTTGTACGTCTCCTTTTAATGATGATGTACTACTCAGTTTTATTCAAAATAAGTGAAATTTACAAAATGCTTTTTACACACATACAAATAGTGCAAATCTAAATCTCAGGATTAAAAGTGTTTTGTGTATTTAACAATGTATTTAACAATTAAGAACACACATTTAAAATATGCATGAAATATGCATAATAAAATTTGTAATTTTACAACATAATAACATTTACTGTGATTTATGCCGAAAATGCACAACTACATACTGTAACATAATCCGTAACCACTGAATAGAGTTGCAAATGTTTGTATTTGTGAGTATTTATGGTTCTTAACCATCAGAATCACTACAACCTGGATTCCAAACATTGTTTAATTGTGTGTGTGTGAAGAGGGATGAAGAACAAACACACACACACACACACACACACACACACACACACACACACACGCACTAACACTAACACATACCTCTCATAGTGTCTTCGGGTACAAGTGGCAGCACTGGTGCTACCGGGGTGTCCGCCCAGCTCATCATACACATGCTTCCACTGCCTGTGAGCCGTGATCTACAGAGACAGAGAGAGAGAGAGAGAGAGAGAGAGAGAGAGAGGGAGAGAGGATGGAGAGAGAAGGAGAGAGAGAGAGAGGATGGAGAGAGACAGAGAGAGAGAGAGAAAGAGAGTGAGAAGGAGATACACAAAGAGAGAGACAGAGAGAGAGAAGGAGAGACATGGAGAGAGAGAGAGAAGAAGCAGACAGAGAGAAAGAAAGGAGAGAGAGAAAAAAAAGGTTGCTTCGACTGACACAATACCACAACTTCCTTTCTGTGTAGAAATCAGTACAGTAAGTAGATTGTTTCCTATCTACAAATCTCATTCACTGTGGCTTGCTCTGCCTGACTGCACGTTTATTTCTAAGCCACTACTAGACTACTGAATAGTATGTACGCATAAGCCACCTTGACTATCTATGGGCTATAATCCAGAGAACTAACTAAACACTCTAAGCCTTGGTTAGTGTGTGAGGTCAGTGATCAAATATTCACACACACACACACACACACACACACACACACACACACACACACACACAATAAAAGAACGGAGCTCGGGTCTGATGTCATGTTAAATGTTCTGTGTATTCACCTGTTCGTAGCCTCCCAGCTTCTGAGCCGTTTGAAACATCATCCACAGGTTAACTGTTGAGTGGGAAGCACACACACACAAACACACACACACACACACACACACACACACACACACACACACACACACACACACACAGGTTAACTGTTGAGTAGGAAGAAAGAAGGCAGAAAGAGGTACATTTACATCCAAAACACACAGCAGTCAAATGACTTCAGAGATCACACTGATACACACAAACACACACACACACACAAACACACACACACAAACACACACACACACACACACACACACACACACAAACACACACACACAAACACACACACACACACACACACAGACTGATTTTGTTTCTTTTCATTTCATGGCGCCTTCGGCAGAACGCCATGTTTATGAAAATCAATTTTTATTGTAGTGTTTAGACAGAGACGTATATTACAGAACCAAACAGGCAGAAAATAGCAAACAACACTGACAGTGTGTGTGTGTGTGTGTGTGTGTGCGTGTGCGTGTGCGTGTGCGTGTGTGTGTGTGTGTGTGTGTGTGTGTGTGTGTGTGTGTGTGTGTGTGCCAGTTTGCCAAATGAAACATCAGTATTTGCCTTTGTTCTTTTTGACCAAATCAAAATGAACGAAACAGCCTTCGGAGAAATCAATCAAAATTCAATCAAGGCTCAGACAAAGACTCACATTGGTCAAAATTACATTTCACTATCTCCACGTCTGACGCTATTGATTTCCTTTACACAGTCTCTCTGTTCAGGAGATGTCTGTTTATCATAGCAGTGTTTTTTGTACTGAACATTTTTAGAATCCTGTAATTTTGCTTTCCTGTGTTTTTTGTCAGCATGTTTTTTGGGTACACACACACACATGCACACACACAAACACACACACACACACACACACACACACACACACACACACATAAAGACCTTCCATTATGTGATGATGATTCATGAGAATCACTGACGTCTATGGTTATCATCCCTAGTTCATTATGTGTGCTGCTGTTGCTGTTACTAATGTAGTAGTGTGAAAATGTGGCAAGATGTTTTTTCCAATCATTTTCACTCTTGTCTCAATACTACGTACACTTTTTCCAAACACTTCACACAGTGGACTTTACAGACACACACCTCAGCATATCAGTTAACCTTTGGTGCAAAATGCACTACAACCACCAAAACGTCATACTTCACCCAAAAGTGACTCATGCTGCCGTATCTTTAGCAAATGTTCTCTCTCAGTAAGACTACTTTGTCACTCAAAGTACAATGACCTCAAAAACACAGACAACTTGAAGCATTGCAAAATGCATATATTTTGTGTTGCTGTATCCTCTATTTTTGCACAGTTTAGTGTTGCATTGCAAAAGAAAAGAAAACGTATGACACCTCGTACACATAAAATATGTAATATAAAATGAAATACAGTAAATATGAAGACAGCTCCATGCTACATTTTTTGTGGTACATTATAGCACAAAAAAAGTGTGCAGACACTTTTCTTTCCCAGCACAGTAAGTGAAACAACAACACATGAGACTACCACTAGAAGTGTCCTGCAGGCCTAATGCTGATCCGTGGTGACATTTTTATAAACTTAGAATTCGCTGTACTACCACATTCTCCTTTGCCTTGACTCTTTAGAAAAAATCTTTAGCACATCTCATCAACCCCTAAAATCCCCCATATTCCACAAATATTTCAAAGCAAGCTGTTGTCATGATACCAAGAACAAACTTTTCTGTTGGTTTTTCTGTCACAATACTGTAGATAACAGTTTTGTGTGACAAGATCACTAGGTGTGATCAGTGGTACAGTGGATAGTGTTGTTGGCTAACAAGTAGCTAACCTGGGTTCAATTCCTGGGCGACGCAAGATGCTATTGTAAGTCAATTTGGATAGATGTGTTTGTTGTATTTGCCTTTTTAGGTCACTTTGTCTCATTGATGGCCCATGACCTTCATATGCAGCAGTAATAGTTGGAAAATGTCTTCAGCGACACCTACATCTATATTTTTCCTTCATACATGTACATTTCAACGCAAATGCAGTACTGCACCACTGTTGTATAGTTGTATAGTATAGTTGGTAACAAGGCTGCAAACAAAGCAGGAAACTGAATACATTTATGAATACATCAGCAAAAATTCGTTTTATTTCATTTGTCTTATTTCAAGTGTATAATTAAATTTGTCTGTGGAAATACAGCATCTTTCCATCTACAGTGATGTTAATTTTGTCTGGTTTTGAACAGAAAGTTAGTTGTTTTGAACAGAGTATCTAAATATCTGCAAAGAATGCTGCAGTTGCACAGCATTTTGCTGGTGGTGAACATTGACTGAGACAGGTATCCATGAATTTCGGAAGAAGTGGTCATTGACTGCATTTTGACAATGTGTGTGCGTGTGTGCAAGCGTGCATGAGTGCATGTGTGCATGTGTGCGTGTGTGCATGCATGAGTGTGTGTGTGTGTGTGTGTGTGTGTTGGCGCGCGCTCATGCGTGTATGAGTGTGTGTGTGTGTGTGTGTGTGTGTGTGTGTGTGTGTGTGTGTGTGTGTGTGTGTGTGTGTGTGTGTGTGTGTGTGTGTGTGTGTGTGTGTGTGTGTGTGTGTGTGTGTGTGTGTGTGTGTGTGTGTGTGTGTTGCTTACTCTGCTTGAAACCTAAGTAGGGGATCCTCTCAATGGGTGTTTTCCTCTTCTTCATATACTTGTATAGAGCCACCAGGAAAGCCTGTTCATCCGTCTTCTGTCCCTCTGTCCCAGCCTTGTCTTCTTTGTCCTCTCTCTTTCTCTCTCTCTTTCTCTCCTCTCTCTTCTCCTCTGCCGACACCCTCTTACACATCCCTCCATTCTTGACTTTCGCTGCTACCACCCTGCACTCAGGCCTCGCCTACAGAGACAGAGAGGAGAGGGGGGGGGGGGGGGGGGGTTGAAATTGTATGCATGCAAACATAAACACATATATAGATTTACACACACTCTGGGTCTCAGACAAAAAAACTTTTTTGACAGGGAGAGCTGACTGGTGTTGTGATATACGTTTGCTGACTGGTGTTGTGATTTACCTTAGCTGACTGGTGTTGTGATATAACTTAGCTGACTGGTGTTGTAATATACCTTAGCTGGGGGCCTCAGTTCTGGACTGGTGCTGGCCGGGTGCCGGGATTGTGGACCAGTCTGCAAGGTCTGATTTGGGTTCTGGTTCTGGTTGGAGTCCTGGTTTTGGGAGTCCCGACGCTGGGACAGTTTTCTCTTCCGGGGTCTGCCCTTCAGGTTGGGCGCTACAGAGGTGAGAGAGAGAGAGAGGAAGAGAGGAAGGAAGAGGGAGGTAGGGAGAGAAAGAGGGAGGGAGGGAGAGAAAGAGGGAGAGAGGGAGAGAAAGGAAGAATGAGGGAGGGAGAGAAGGGTAGAGGGTAGACAGACAGATCGAGAGGAGTTACATTACTGATATTATGGCAATCGATTCCAAAGGTATATGTTTACAGGAGAGCCAGGGAAGAACCTGAAAGAGTCTTTCATCATCACTTAAACACACACACTACACACTTACTCAGTCACACACACACACACAAACACACACACATACACACTCACACATACACACACACACAAACACACACACATACACTCACAGACATACACACTTACACACACACAAACACACACAGATACAGTCACAGAGTGATCGATAGGGCCAAGTACAAGCCCTTATCTGCAGAGAAACAGGTCAGTATGATGTTGTGAAACAGGAAATGACTGATATGATCTCAGAGCTCAGCTCGTCTCCACCATTGTCCTCATTCTTACATCACAAATCAAGGAGCCTTTATCACAAACAGAAAACCCATTTAGATTACAGCTCCGCCGGGAACACGGAACACGGAATACATACAGAACAAGCAGGTTATTCAACAGCAAATACCAGATCAGGTTACGGCTCATATATCAAGGTGGCCCCCTCAGAGACCAGAGCTCCTGCT
>NC_045164.1:21197699-21210199 GCF_900700415.2 Clupea harengus | reverse complement strand
TGTGTGTGTGTGAGAATGTGTGTGATTTAATAAGAATATGTGTGTGGGGAGGTGGGAAGGAACACGACTGACTGTTTGTGTGTGTGTGATTTCATAAGAATATGTATGTGTGTGTGTGTGGGGGGGGGGGTGTATTTGTGTACACACACACACACACACACCCAGAGCCCTCAGAGGCCCAGCCACCCAGAGACACAAGCAGATAATAACCCATGTGGCCCATTTCTGAACCATGTTTATGTTTCCAGTATCATTTGTTCTCTTGCGTCTTTTACTGGAAACACTTTGTCTGCTTTTCATCACTTTACCATGTGAGTACAGAGCAGAGTAAGTGTGTGTGAGAACAGAGCAGAGTAAGTGTGTGTGTGTGAGAATAGAGCAGAGTAAGTGTGTGTGTGTGTGTGTGTGTGTGTGTGTGTGTGTGTGTGTGTGTGTGTGTGTGTGTGTGTGTGTGTGTGTGTGTGTGTGTGTGTGTGTGTGTGTGTGTGTGTGTGTGTGTGTGTGTGTGTGTGTGTGTGTGCGTGTGTGTGTGTGTGTGTGGTGTGTGTGAGAACAGAGAGAGAAACAGAGGGGCTGTTCAAGGCGGGAATGTTGTGCTTTTTTCTTGTTCATTTTGCCTCTTCATGCATCTTCTCACACATTTAATAAAAGTTTTCAACCTTGGCTATGTCCACGGTCTCTGTTAAGCTTTGAAGGGTCACTTACTTCAAGTGTCATTCTAGTGCATTTTCAGAGTTGGAAATATCCAAGTTCCAAGTGGTCTCGAACACAGCATTGTAGGTTAAGCTCGCCACTGTCAAATATCACAGGGTTAAACGGATGCAGTATGCAACAGATGTAAGTACCCGCCATACCACTTAAATGTCAAATGATTCAAAATTCTATCTTACAGTAACTGTAATTACTTTTAAGTTGAAGAGTAGGGATTGTAAAATTTGAATTTAGATTTACTGTATAAAAAAAACAGGCCCCACAGTAGGAACTCAATGCAATAAAAGTCAGGACACCTTTCATTACTGACACTCAAATGTTGAATTTTTTCCAATAATGTGTCCACCTTTATATTTGATGACACTCAATCCTCCTCGGCATTGAGGACACCAGTGTTGCATATATTTCTGGAGATATATTATCTGCCATTCTTCACAGAATTTTTTTTTCATTCAGCTCTCTGTTGGAGGGGTGGTGTTTCTCTACCTTTCTCTTTAAAACACCCCAAAGGTGTTCTATTGGATTGGGGTCAGATGACAGACTTGGCCATGGTCATGATTTTTGCAGCGTGCTTTGGATTTGGAATATTCCTCTTCTGGAGACTGGGACTAATCTTGTCAGCCAGTATTTTGATATATCCACAGGCATTCATAGTGCCGCCTATAAATGTCATCTTCCCAAATCCTTTTCCACTCATGTAGCCTCATATCATCACACTGCACCCTGGAGCTTCACTGTCGGGCTCACCCCAAACATGCTGGACACATCTGAACAGCTCTTCCCTCCAAAACGTATTGAATTGTGCTGTAAATCCAGTCGGGATGGAATTACCAAGTTAAAGCAGTGCAGGGTCTAATAATGATCCCCTCCATCTTGTGTCCTGAAAGGTTGCCAAGGAGATTTACTCATTTACTGCCTCCATTATCTGATTCACTTCTAAATTCCCCCAACAGAGATATCATCTCAAACATATTACATTACATGAGGAGATCTGCCATTGGCCCGGGAAAAATAAGCAACAAACCACATGACAGAGGAGTGTGTGTGTAGAGCAGCCAAATACGTAATATACCCAACATGTCTGAAATATTATTCAAAACAAGCGCGCGCACACACACACACACACACACACACACACACACACACACACACACACATGCACACACACATACATACTCATACACACACTCACAGACATACATACTCCTACACACATACACACACTTACACACATACATACTCATACACACATACACACACTCACACACATACATACCCATACACACACACACAAACACACACACACACACACACACACACACACACACACAGAGTGGGGGGGTGTGCACTGGGTTTGAAACATGACAGATCATGTTCTTATCCCCAAGGATTAAGGCACTGTGGAGATGGAAATATATATGTGTGTATGTGTGTGTGTGTGTGTGTGTGTGTGTGTGTGTGTGTGTGTGTGTGTGTGTGTGTGTGTGTGTTTGCTCGTTAAAGCCCAAACACAATAATTAGATTTACAGAGACTATTTATTCAATGTCATCACATGGATCTCCAGTTACAGAAACACAAAGGACACAAGTTATTGGGTTCTCCTCTCTATCTATCTATCTATCTATCTATCTATCTATCTATCTTAACTCGCTCTGTTTCTCTCTTTCACCTCTCACATATTGTAATGTCTTCCAGGTCTTTAATGTCTTGTTATCATTGGCAGATATTTAGTCCTCACACAAAATCATTCTTTCCCAGCATCAGTTCCTGCGTTGTGAAAGGCAGCACCTTAGCATCCATCCTGACTCCTAGCCCCTGTTTTCTGCTAGGGCACAGGTGACCAGCACACAGCACACCGCACAGTACACAGCACACAGCACACCGCACAGTACACAGCACAGCGCACAACACACAGCGCACCACGCACAGCGCACAGCGCACAACACACAGCGCACAGCGCACAGCGCACAGCGCACAACACAGTACAACACACAGTACAACACACAGTACAACACACAGTACACAGCACACAGCACACAGCACACAGCACACAGCACACAGTACACAGCACAGCACACAGCACACAGCACACAGCACACAGCACAGTACAGCACACAGCACAGTACAGCACACAGCACACAGCACACAGCACACAGCACACACGGAGAAGCTACACAGAGGCAGAGAATGCTGCCAAATCCCCGCTGACCAAACGGCACTTTCCCCATAGAGACCTGATCCACAACACCGATCCCAGATCTGCTGGTGTAGACATCATGGGACTCAACCATGGCCCATTTCCCGGGTAGTAAGCCCTGATCTGGCTCTAATCTGGCACTGATCTGGCCCTGATCTGGCTCTGATCTGGCCCTGATGTGGTGCAGATCGGTTCTAAAGTCCCTCACTGTCTGGGTTATGAGATGCTAATGGTGTCTATCCATTATCCATTACCTCCCCTCACCATTAATCCCCCTTTATTCATATGCATCACATTAGCATACAATAAACAGTCTCCTCATTGCCATTCAAGCCTGCGCTTGATGACCTGCATTAGATTCCTGTCACACACTCACATCGCCGTGCACAGAGTGCTAAGCATTTGTTCTGTTAGGCAATCACCAGGCCCGACTAATCAAACCAGAGAGGGAGATCAGACCGTACTATTCAGAGCAAAGAGGATGATTGATGTCCCGTAGCTCATAGCAGGCCCTGGATGACAAGTTCATGAGCTAAATGGGGACGTGCAAGTGGAAACATCACTACAAGATAAACTGGTCTTCTAGACTACCAAACACTATAAATAACAAATATATATCAAGATAAACTGATCTGCTAGACTAGCAAACACTAAAAATAATAAATATATATATCAAGGCAATTCATTGCTACTAAAGATGTATCAGAGTTAGCAAATATTATTAAAGATATGCCCAGCAAGTCTCTATTTCTTTCTTTCTTTCTTTCTTTCTTTATTGAACCACTCTGTCTGAAGGACTAGCAGGTCATTAAGTATTATAGTTTGGTTTTATAGCATGTTTTATGTCACCAGCCATCTTATGGTGCCACCTTGGATGCAAATCCACTCAACACTCAGGAGAACAATCAAATTAAAAGCTGAAGTTGAAGTAGTTAAGAGTTAATTAATGCAAAGTACTTTACTTCAATATTTACTTCCAGAGCTCTGGATGCAACACGCTTCCCCTGTCTTTCAGAAGTGTCAAAGACCTTGAGACATCACCTGACCCAGAACCAGTTGTGTCACGTCCAAACATGTCATGTGACCAAAATGTGACATCCTGGGTTGGGCTCCCAGAGAGTGCATATACAAACCTACCTACTGTACTATCAAATCTACATTTAATCAGAATAACAAAACCACAAAAAGATACGCTGATGTACATACACAAACACACACACACACCCAAACACCTCAGAGGTAGACGTGTTATCGCATCTCTTTTGGTGCAGTCATTTTGTTTGTGCATACTTGTTATTGCATCTCTTTTGGTGCAGTCATTTTGTTTGTGCATACTTATTATTGCATCTCTCTTGGTGGAGGCATTTTGTGTGTGCATACTTGTTATTGCATCTCTTGGTGCAGTCATTTTGTGTGTGCATACTACATACGTAAAGGCATCTTCCTCTGTATTGGCTCTTCGTTGCTTCAGCCGAGTACATATGCTAATGGCGTGAGCACAGTTGTAAATGTGTTGCTGCAGTAAGTAACCAGTGGAACACCCACAGATGACCCCGTTACAATTGCAATCATTTAGAGCGTCGCATTCATTAGCAGGCATGCCTCACGCGCCACAGGACAGCAGCGGAGCCATAATGATCCATATTCATGCTCTGTGCGTCAGCAGCAGTTTATATTCTCACGAGCGCAACCAGAACATCAGCTCTCAGTTCCTAAAAATAATATCCCACAAGCGTCCCTGAGGTATTGGCAAATCTCCTTGAATTGGCTCTGCATAACATGAATATAATGAGCAAGGCAGAGACACAGAGTGAAGGGGAGAGACCAGACTTCATGAAACCAACCCAATAGATTCCTGCAGTAACATAACGAGACCTCATGAAACCAAACCCAATCCATTCCTGCAGTAACATAACCAGACTTTATGAACACAAACCAACTACGTAACTGTAGTAACGTAACTATAGTAACGTAAACAGACACTAATGGCTCTGCTCTGTTGCTTGTGCCCGGTCTTAATGGTAAGAGCTCTTAGCTGCATTTGAGTCCTGAGAGGGAAATGCCTCAGCCTGCTGTGATTTCTCTCTCTCTGTTTGGCTTTCAACTGCGCTGATGTGCAGTGAGATGCTTTACATGTACTGTTAAACGGAGAGGAGAGGGAACGACAGGGGAGGACCGTGTCAGGGCCACAAGCTAAGGGGCTTAAAAGGGATCCTGGCAGAGTGCAGATGTGAGGACATAGCAGCAGCAATAATATCCCAACCCAGAGAGAGAGAGAGAGAGAGAGAGGGAGAGAGTAATAGAGGAATATTTCCTCAAGGCATGAAAACCGGTCCAGGAAAAAGCAGGACTAAACACCCTCCACTTGACTGCTTCCTTTAAAAAGTGTGAAATGTGTGGCTGATGGAATAACACATCAAAGGCTTGTTTTCCATTTGAATGCAGACCACAGGACCACGGTGCCAATATGGACATGTGGATGCATAAAACACCTTTCACCACAATGAGAACACCCTCTTCTGCTCCTTCTACCACTTCTTCCTTTTCTATCCTCCTCTTCTCTCTGACCTCCTCTAGAAATCCTTTTCAGAATTCAATTACATGTCTGGCCAGCTCTCAGCACAGTCTGCCCTGTTTCACCCTCTGTGTGGTTTTAGCTTAAATACAGCAGAAATCTCTCTCTCTCTCTCTCTCTCTCTCGCTCTCTCTCTCTCTCTCTCCCTATATCTCCCCCTATGTCTCTCTCTCTCTCTCTCTCTCTCTCTCTCTCCCTATATCTCCCATCTTCCCCTATGTCTCTCTCTCTCTCTTTCTCCCTATATCTCCCCCTATGTCTCTTTCTCTCTCCCTCTCCCTCTCCCTCTCTCTCTCTCTCTCTCTCTCTCTCTCTCTCTCCCTCTCTCTCCCCCTCTCTCTCTCTCTCTCTCTCTCTCTCTCTCTATCTTTCTCTCTCTCTCTCTCTGGCTCCCTCCACCATCTGCCAAGTGTCTATCCCTTCTAGCAGCAGTGTAATAGGTCCGGGCTAGTTTTCCAACAGTTTGGCAACTGCAAAAATGTTAAGGGAAAAAGTCTTGTTTGTGTTTAAACAATATATGGTCAATATTGGATACATTGCATAATCACACAAGCATGTACACAGCACACACACACACACCATTATCTGTTCTGCAATAGCTTATTGACACTAATGGTGACACTGATCAAAAAATATGGTGATACTGCTCTGTTGACAGTAACCTAAACACACAGTTTGGGCGGTTGTGATTCACACACCAGTTCTGGGGAAATGACAACATGAGGTTTTACAGGTGAGTCACCCTGCAGATGGATGAAACAGTCTCTCCAGTCTTTCTCCAGTCTTTATGTTGCAACGCTGGCCCTAATGATGAACACGCCTTTGTGTAGGAGAGACTGAGTGAGAGCGAGTCTGTGCGTGATCTCAGCCCAGTGCCCAGTGCACGTGTCTAATTCTATTTCACTTCACTATGCCATGGTTTGTAATCATTCTTTTTCACTTTTTTATTTTTGAACATTTTTGAACTTTTTCATCTAGCAGACGCTTTTGTCCAAATGTTTATCTAACTTAGAGTCCATAAGGAGATTTCCATCTGTTGCCGAACCTCTGTGAAACACTTTGCATGACCTTCAAAAAGGGCTACAGAAATTAAGAGGTTTATGAACACTGCCCACCAGTATTATATAATAATATATATAATATTAATTATAAATAAAATAATATAATATAATATATAAAGCTGTTTATGAACACTGCCCAGCAGCAGAGGAGTCAGGGCCTCATATAATAATATATGTAATTCTAACTAGAATATATAATAATATAATCTATAACGCCACATATCATAGCAAAAGGCCATGTCTCCGCAACGGGCTGATTTCACAGAACAGCAGTTTTTGTTCAGCTTGAGTCATTCATTCATCTGTGGCACTGAAGAACCCATGTGACAGTAGGCTGAGGTTTTGCTATAGTATGAACGTGTGTGTGTGTGCGTGCGTGAATGTGTGTGTGTGTGTGTGTCCGCGTGTGAATGTGTGTGTGTGTGTGTGTGTGTCCGCGTGTGAATGTGTGTGTGTGTGTGTGTGTGTGTGTGTGTGTGTGTGTGTGTGTGTGTGTGTGTGTGTGTTTGTGCGCTTGGTTTCCACTGAACTTACCGAAGTGCTCACAGACGCTCTCGTTGTGTCCAAGAGTTGGATGCTGGAATGTCTCGCGGCAGTACAGGATGCGCACGTCTCCGTGGAGAGGGCCGATGCCACCCAGCGCCCGCACAATGTGGTCGGTTACCACGGCAACCTGGCTGCCGCCCCGCAGTCGGGCGAGAACACAGCGATAGCGGCAGTACTGAGGGTAGCTCAGCACCAGCACCTTCATCCTCTCCTCCTCATCCTCACCTGTAAAGAAGCCAGAGGAATCATGCCAGTTAACTTCATGACCTTATATCCACTTGAAGATAAAAATACTTAACTAATTAAATACTTAACTGAATTAAACATAATCTAAATGAGCTGCACATTCCATTCCAAAGTGCTGACAAAATGTTCCTTTAATATATGCTGACAGCTACCACAAAACTCCCCTTTAAAACTGACGGGTGGAAAGGCACAATTATAACACAAAGAACACAGAGGGAACAAATAACATTATTCCTGTTTCCTGCTGATTTGAACTCTCATTTTCCCCAGTATGGACCCTGCAGCAGTGGATGCCAGGGTGATTAAACACAGCTGTTTAACTTTCTCAGGCTGATTGAAAGCCCAAAGGGTGAGCCCACCAGACAAAGACAATTCATTCCCATCAAAACATACACTTTTAAAAAAAAAACAACACTAAAGTGCCAGAAACTTCACAAAACAAAATGAGAACACAACACAACACAACACTTGATATTTGGCTGAATGTTGCAATTTCCTGTTGAACTACCCTGCAGCCTTAGTCTTCCCTGGCACATTTACCCTGGAGTTAGCGGCTGCTCATCTGCCTGTGATGCCTCTGTTCCACTGCTTGTCCGACCCGCATGAGTCACTCACCACTGACACTTCATGACTCCCTGTTCCTCCTGCACCTCTGAGTAAGTGACAGGAGGGGATAGAGCTCACAAACAACCTGACGGCTGGCAACAAGGCTAGTTAACCACTAAACACATCTCCAACACTTGAAGCGTGCAGCAACTACATTTTAATTAAAAACAAATTAATCAAAATATTTATCAAAATACTAGTCTAAAGCTCTGCTGTGTTTGGAACACTGTGAGGACCATGATATCAAAGCCTTCTCTTCCAGAGCTTCCAAGAAGGATGATGAGTCATCCACTCTCTGGGCACAGAAACAAAGTACATTACGTCGCGTCATGTAACATCTACAACAGATGGGGAGAAAACAGAATATAAGGAACCAGTGGAACCAGTGGCAGTCAGCCTCCTGACGGGTTGGAACTATTTCAAACAAACAGAACCTCTGAAGGAACTATTTCAAACATGCAGAACCTCTATAGGAACTATTTCAAACAAGCAGAAACTTTGAAGGAATTATTTCAAACATGCAGAATATTTGATGGAACTATTTCTAGGAAGAGAGATGGAGAGAGAGAGAGAGAGAGAGAGATGGAGTGAAAATAGAAATTAGATGCGTAACATTGAACATTGATCCATCAAACAGTCTATCGCTGCATTTAGCTGAGCTGCTGTCAACATCCCAGCCAGGAAATTCAGTGCCGTGTTGAGCACTGTGGACACCATAAGCCATGGCCTCGGGCCGTTTGGACTGGTGTACGCACAGACACTAGAACACACAAATAGTGAGTAAAATTAGCCTGCCTTTGTGTTGGATCTCTCTGCAGGCACTACTTCTTCTGCAGATTGGATGGAAATGTACCACTCACTCGCTCTCACTCACATTAAGGAACTGACTGTGGCACTTGAGTGTACTATTATATACATTCTCATTCCATCTCATTAGATTAGATCAAAACCATCTGCTTGAGATTGTTTGTTTTTTTTCAATTCAAGATTCTGAACAAATTGATGTAGAGCAAAGACAGAGAGAGAGAGAGAGAGAGAGAGAGAGAGAGAGGCAGTTTATAAACATGCATGTATAATTGCCTGTTGTAAAGAACCTGTTCTGTTGGAATGTAATGATTTCTCTCGTCCCCTCTGGCGGGGGCGGAAAGAGTGAGCGAACATGACAGAGGTCCTCAGTCTGCCGCAGCTGCATCTCCTCTGCCAAAAAAACATGGCCGCGCACTGCTTAACCCCCAAAAGCAGTTCACTTCACCTGAGTCCTGCTTTACTAAAGGCCTACCCCTCCTCCTCACCTATATACACTTCAATGTCAATACAAATTCTACATATTCACAATTTGGGATTTATTTATGTGTATTATTATTATTTGTATTATTATTATGGTGATTATTATTATTATTAATACTAATAATAATAATTATTATTATTATTTTTTTCCTTTATTTACATTTATTTTAAATTGAAACTTTGTTGTGTGTAATGTTTTTCTAAGCGTTAACCATAACCATTCTCCCTATAATCTTTACGCATTTTTACATTCCATTGATACTCCAGTGACTTAGCAATGGGGAAAAGTGACAGTGACAGTGACCAGTGACACTGGATGTCTGCGTAACTACTGGCATCTGTCCCGTCCCCCTCAAGTACACACAGTACCCATCAGTCAAGCCCTAAACCCCCTACACCGCTATCAGTGATGGGAGAAGGGAGAGCTCAGCACAAACATGATCTCAAAGCTGACCTACAGAATGGGGGAGAGGGAAGGACAGGGAGGCAGGAAGATAGAGGGAGGGAGAGAGGGGGGATGAAGAGAGAGAAATACAGGAAGATAGAGGGAGGGAGAGAGGGGGGGGTGAAGAGAGAGAAATACAGGAAGATAGAGGGAGGGAGAGAGAGGTGGGGGGGGTGGGTGAAGAAATATACAGTGAATGAAGAAACAAATCTGGACTACCATTTCACATCTAGGTGACTAAATTCCTGAGTGTGGCTAATGTTGCTAAGTATTTGTATGCGAATATAAATGTGTGTGGGTGTGTTTGAATGCGGTGGACAGAGTTGTTGACACTCAGTTCATGAAAGCTGCATGCTAGTATGAAGTGCAAGAAGGTGACTTGAGGTTTTACAAAAAGCAAACACAGCTAGTAAGATTGCAAAACACTCTCATGAATGGGTAAACACACCCACACACACTCATAGATGCATAGCAACATAGACACATAATTATTCAAATACACAATCGCACACACATACACAAATTCAAACACAGAGGCACAAACACAATATCACACACACAATCACAATCACAATCACACGCACATACACACATTCAAACACAGAAGCACAATCACAATCACACACGCACAAACACACACACAGACACACAAACACAATCACAATCACACACACACACACACACACGCACAAACACACATTCAAGCACAGAGGCATGTGCACACAGCAACAACAAAGACAAGTCAAAGCATTTCTAATAATAAAACATCTTTAAATCTCTAGCGTTCAGTATTACATCCGAGCTCTCCAACTCTCTATACAGCTAAGGAATGTGACTTTAAGAAGCGCACACACACACCCACACAGCAGAAATAAAACAGGCTCTATTTTAAAAGGCTGGAAATTGAGTTGATTAAGTGAGTTAATTAGAATCACATGGGCATTGCTACTCGTCACATCTGCTGCTTCTCTCCCCCGCATATAAACGTCACACAGGCATGCACGTGTACACACACACACACACACAAACACACACACACACACACACACACACACACACACAAACAAACACAAACACACACACACACACACACATGCACACACACACACACACAAACACACACACACACACACACTCACACACACACACACACAAACACACACACACATGCACACACACACACACACAAACACACACACACACACACTCACACACACACACAAACACGTGCACACACACACACCCACACACAAAAACACACACATGCACACATGCACACACATACACACACACACACTCACACACAAAAACACACACATGCACACACGCACACAAACAAACACACACACACACAAACACACACCCACACAAGCGTGCACACACCACACACGCACACAAACACACACACACAAGCACACACACACACAGGCACGCAGAAATGAGGAGACACAGAGAGACAAAGAAACCAATAAATCAAAGACTCCATAGACTCATAAACTCCATCCACTAACAGACTTCATATGAGACATTTTATCAGAGGCACATCAGGAACGCACAATGCTGAAATGGCTTTTTTTCTCTCTGCATGATTCTCAAATGAGACACAGACAGCTACCAGCAGGCCCATATTAGAGGGACACACTACACGAGGGTGTGACACACACACACACAGACGCACACTTATACACACACACACTCACACACACACACACACACACCCATCAGGCCCATATTAGAGAGACACACTAAATGAGGGTGTGATCTGGGAAGTGGAACATCATAACCCATATTCTCTAGGCTATTCTTCAACAAGAAATTAGTGGTACAGTGACTAATTTCAGACACAGACTTCCTTCTCGCTCTCTCCCTCTCTAACAGCACCCACCCCCCACCCACCCCACCCCACCCCCTCTGCCCCCCCCTTTCATGTCAGAGTGCAGTCACATCACATCAATATTGTGTTTCGTAGTTTGGGCTTTGTGTTAAAAAGTAGGACAATAAAACAATTAATGTCCTAAAAGGTAGGAGCAGCCAGAAGAGTGTTCTCTAATGCTGTTCCACAGAGGCCTCTCTAACCCCCAAACCCCCCCATCACACACACACACACACACACACACACACACACACACACACACACACACACACACACACACACACACAACACACACAAACCAGCTACCCAGGGGCAAAAGCAGCTGGACACAATCGCAAATTATGTGATATTCAAAGGAGCTAAGCAAAGTATCTAAATATGCCTCTAGGATGCACACACACACACACACACACACACACACACACACACACACAAGCACAGCACTCTGGCTCATTTTATATTTGGTCTTCTGTTGAAGGGTTTGATTTTTGTTTCTTTTTTATCTTTTTTTTCTCAGTGCACATTTGAAAGCTCAAAGCGGACAGCATGGAGGACATTTTTCCACCACAGCCTCCAATTTATGGCTTGCAGATTTAGAAGGCCCTGGAGTGCGGCCAAGCTTTAGTCATAAGGGAGTTAATGACATGAGCAGAACAGGGAGGGAAAAAAACACTCCTCTTGTACGAGCTCTGAAAATAATCAAGACATGGCCATAAAATGAAGGGAAAAACGCATTCTGTAATCCCTATGGTCTGCAGGAGAATTTCATGTTAAATTAAAAAAAAAAAAAGTGTTCCATTTAATGACTTCATAATGTCTGAATGTTCCACAAGCAGTTCTTTTTATTTTCTTCCACAGTAATCACATCGCATTCCATGGGCGTATGAGCACAAAAGCGTGGAGCTCCAGTTCTCATCTCGTGCACCACACTCTCACAGGAAGACAGCCTCCA
>NC_045164.1:21112699-21195199 GCF_900700415.2 Clupea harengus | reverse complement strand
AAGTCCCATACTTCCCATACAGCATGCCGGGCAACCTCTCCCGCCTCTTCCTCTCTCTATTCATCATATTGTGCTATGTCATCGATACTGATGAAGTGGCCATATTTCTTGTTGTTCTCTTTGGGCACCTAAAGTGACAATTTCTTTCCCTTACCCTAATCTGGGTTCACAATCTCGAGGGGGTCACGCTGAAGGTACCTAGAGACAATTCCAACGGTTATTGGTGCTATATCACTTAATTGAATTGAATATACTCAGAACTAAAGCAAGAGATCATGATTGCTGGTGCGCTTCATGTTTCTTTTTTTGAACTTCAAACTAATGTAGCTCGGGAATGTTTCAAGTACAGTGGATCAGTTCCCTAAATCCATGAATCAGCGCAGGACACGTCTAACACACTTCCTCAAGTAAAACTCAAATAAACTTCTTTGGTAAGGTCTATTTTAAAACTATTACTTCATATAAATCTCTTTGCTAAGGTCTATTTTAAAAGTCTACTACTTCAAATAATCCTCTTTGGTGAGGTCTATTTGAAAAGTCTACTACTTCATATAGACCTCTTTGGTAAGGTTTATTTTACAGCTTCCGATGATCTCTCCAATGCATGTCATAAACTTCCACTGTCACTGAGCAATAATATTCCCAGTTAAAACGGTCTGCTGACAACACTGTGTTCAGGGACAATTTTCAGAGCAAGTAAAGGATGAATCTGAATCATTCTTGTCATCAAAAGCAACCTTGCAGAGATAATCTGATTCTGTGTGTGTGTGTGTGCATGTGCGCACACCAGCAGAGAGTTGCTCAATCTGTGCATGATTCACCCTCACTCTGACGCAGATTCTTTTGAATTTTCACAGAATCAAAACACAAATTGCCACGATTTCATAACCCCCCTCCGCTTCCCATAAGCGCAGGGCTGACTGTGTTCCTCAGAGGCATGTCACTAATAACTCATTAACAGTCCCTAAGTAATACTGACCTACACGGTCTGTCATGTTCCCAACCAAGTCAGCTAATACTTCTCTCAAATGTCTGCTGTGTCTCCAAAGCCTGTGAAACCATGAGAGGATTCAGTTCCAGTATTACTCAACTCCAAACACACTGAGCAGAAACATAAACACAAGATGTAGAGCGGTAAGCCAGTAAAATCTTTGAGATATTTATATTGCATCTGTATTTTTGTTCAGCATAATGTCCTGTTTTTCTCTTTTTCTTCTATGTTCTGAATGAACATGGTCTCATTGGGGAGCCACTTTCATAAGGGTGTGTCAGTCACCTTTTCCAGCTCCTATAATAAGAGAGCCCATGCTAGCTGATGTACCAACCAAGACACAGCCAATGGCATGAAGCCACACAATCCAATGACATGAAGCCACACAATCCAATGACACTCGTGGGCACTTATGCTATCCATGGACGCCACCTTCCCTCTATCTCATACACACATATCATACTATATGCAAACCCTCTGTCTCATACACATATCTCATACACATATATTATTCTATATGCAAACCCTCTGTCTCATACACATATCTCATACACATATATTATTCTATATGCAAACCCTCTGTCTCATACACATATATTATTCTATATGCAAACCCTCTGTCTCATACACATATCATACTATATGCAAACCCTCTATGTCATAGACACATATCATACAGTACCTTATGCAAACATCTAGGCACTTCAAAGCAATGTTCCCTCTATTTCATTCTTACTTATTTATGCCTTGGAACCTCTTCCATTGGAACTTCATGTTGTGGCAGAGTCCCAAGACCTAGTTTAAATGTATCTCTCACTCGCTCTTGATACGATCAGGTCATATTATAAAAGCAAAATGTAAGTCCTCAGTGCCATTGACTGTAGGAGTGCATTAAATAATCACTCAACTTTTGGCAGAGAGCAGAAACAACTTGGAACAATTTGGAAGGGGACAGACTCCAAATACTCAATGTTACCATGGTATCAAACGCTGCAAGACTCACAGAAAAAGTGTGTGTGTAAGTGTGTGTGTGAATGAGTGTGTATGTGTGTGTGAGTGGGTGTGTGTGTGTGTGTCTCTTATGAACATACACAGAGGTGTCCCCATGCCTATTACAGTCAAAAGCAGAGTGTGTATGTTTCTCTTACTGACAGTAACAAGTGTGTGTGTGTGTGTGTGTGTGTGTGTGTGTGTGTGTGTGTGTGTGTGTGTGTGTGTGTGTGTGTGTGTGTGTGTGTGTGTTTTACACACAGACATAGAGGTATTCTTACTCCTCTTACCTATCTGGGCTTTCTCCCTCAGTACGTCCCTGAAGCTGATACTGAAGCGGGAGCTCAGGTGTGTGTGCGTGGGTCTGTGCCCACTGCCGCCCAGGTGTGTGTGCGTGGGTCTGTGCCCACTGCCGCCCAGGTGGGGGTCTCTGTGCCCATTGGTGGCCAGCTCCCTCAGCACGACCGTCTTGGGCACCACCGTCACCCCCGTCGCCACAGTCACCGCGGATACAGCTCTCATCCCACGCACCCATCCCGAAAGATCCCCCAGCGTCCATTTCACCAGGTCCTCCAGTCGCAGGATGACTTTCTCTGACACGCCGATGACCTCATCCTGTGAGGAGAGGAGGAGGGAGGGTTGGGTCACTGGGGTAGCTTTCATGAAATGACAGAGGCTTCAGCATTATCAACATGCTAATATGGGAAAACTCAGCACACACTCATATCAACATGCTAATACGGGAAGCTCAGCACACACTCATATCAACATGCTAATATGGGAAAACTCAGCACAGACTCATATCAACATGCTAATATGGGGAAACTCAGCACCACCACAGACGCACAGAGACACAAACACAAACTCAGTGCCCTCTCTATGGTCCAGTCTTTTTCTACTAGTAAATAGCACAGAAAAACAATATTAATGTAACTCGTTCTATTTGTACAGCAGTTTTCAAACAGTGGGTCAATGTGCTTCACAATCACATAGTCCATAGCTCACTGCGAAACACACACCAAAGTCCATAAACATTATTATTATTATTAATATTATTATTATATCATACCGCCAGGCGCAGTAATGGATCCTATCAATCCACACAACTACCCCCTATAGGAATACACCAAAACACCACCATTTCACACTAACACCACTTCCTACTCAGTCACACACACCACACCCATCATTGCATTGAGTAAAGCCTTGTTTTATGAGCTCAACATTTGAGGATTACATTTCAAAACCATCATACATTTGTTCTGTTTTTATTTTAAAAGAAAGCCAGAGGACTTAATTTCATATAATTTCCTGTCTCCTGACTAGCTGCTGACTGCTGATCAGAACTGGCCCTGGCGAGAATCCGGCAGACACGTTCATCTGGGAGAGGAGCTGGAGAGGCAGGTGTGTGTGTGTGTGGGGGGGGGGCAGAAATGTGTTTCCATTTTGGGGAGAAATGGCAGAGAGGCAGGCTTGTTAGCCAGGCAGTGATGGCTGTGGCTCCCAGTGCTGAAGCAGCAATCTGCTGGGCAGATGTGCACTTCATAAGCGTGTGTGTGTGTGTGTGTGTGTGTGTGTGTGTGTGTGTGTGTGCACAAGTCTTGTGCACTTCACAAGAGCCCAGAGCAGAGCAAAGCACCAGTCCTCTGGATCCTCTTTCTCTTCTCTCTTCTTTCATTTATTCCACTGATCCTCAGCATAAACATCGCAAGCTACACATGCATTGCTAGTAACACAAAACTACAAGATTCTCAACCAACCTAACCAATATGTATAAAGCACATGTGTGTGTGTGTACGTGTGTGTACGTGTGTGTAATGCTGTAGCTTGATGCTGTAGCTTTCACATTGCTGCAGTATTTAACTTTCTCTCCAGTGCTCACCCCCTGCAGTAACAAGAGAGTGGACCTCTGCCTCTGGGTGATGCTGTGTGTGTGTGTGTGTGTGTGTGTGTGTGTGTGTGTGTGTGTGTGTGTGTGTGTGTGTGTGTGTGTGTGTGTGTGTGTGTGTGTGTGTGTACGCATGTGTACGTGCATGTGTGTGTGTGTGTGTGTGTACGCATGTGTGTACGCGCGTGTGTATGCGCGCGTGTGTGTGGTTGTGGGTGTACGCTTGTGTGTATGCGCGCGCACGTGTGTGTGTGTACGCGTGTGTGCTCACCCCCTGCAGTAACAGGAGAAGACCGGACCTCTGCCTCTGGGCGATGCGTCCTTGCCAGAGTCAGCACTTTAAGCCTGTTTTGGGGTGACCTGACTGACTTAGTGAGAGCCGGCGAAAGGATGTACACCTTTGGACCAGTCAGAGGTTAAGAGATCTGTCAGGCAACCAATCAAAGGAGCCAACAATGTCATTCCATGAACAAGAATGTCCCTCACCCACTCACACACTCACCCACTCACCCACAAACAAACAAACACACACACACACACACACACAAACACACACACATGCTCTACCACCAACAGCCAAGCTGGTGATTGCATAACAAATGAGAGCATGTGTTGTCAGCGCCTGTGCGCTGCTATCAGCTGTGACAGATTCTCATTCCTGCACTACATCCACATGAGAGCAAACACACAGGCTGGCAGCTCTGGTGCTCCCGAAGCTGGACACTGTTCTAGGATCTGATGCGTTGCAAGGTGAAACACAAGTCCAAACACCAGAGCCCACGTTCTACATTCCACATTCTACAGTCCACATTCTACATACTGCAACTACCAACTCGCATCAACAAAAGGGTAAATGCTGTTTCCAAAAAAACAACCTTCATTCACTTGCTTGAATGCTTCAGTCTCTCTACCTTAAAATATACGTGTAATATTTCACTTCTTGAATATTAAGGTCATGTGTCTGTATTAGAGGAAGAACAGATTAGGGGCTAACGAGAGCCATATTCATGTTAGCATCATTGTTTCTCATGCATGCCAGAAATTCCAAACGTCAAACATAATACGTCTTCCTGGAACTCTATATGCTGTGCCTATTGGCTGTGAACATCAAAGGGCTGAGTACTGTTTCCAGGTCAAAAGAAGTTATTCCCTTGCTGTTGCAGATGCTTAACTCTGGCAAAAGAAACTGTCTATTGGTTTACCCCTTCAGACTTGCAGTCTCCCAGTATGCCATATTTATTTATTTTCTCTGCATCAAGGAAAGGATTATAGGACACATGGATTAGGACATGTAAAACACCATTATTCACTATTATTCACCATTATTCACTGCAGCAGCCCTGTTTAATTCTTCAAGTCAAACTTTCCTGAAGAGGAGGACAGCGTGTCTTCCCTTGCATTCTACCGCAAAGGGTGTTCTGAGAACCCAATAGAGAAAACAACACAGGAGTGTTTGGTGGAATTATAATAGGACAGCTACCCTGAATCTGTTAATCATTTACATTCATTCTTCGTAAGGACCATTCATGCCCAACAACACATACAGTGTTAACAGGAGAAAAAGGTCCACATTTAATCTGGGACGGCATTTGGGTTAATCATAAGGGGTTAAAGCCTGCTGCTCACATCTAATTTCTCTCTCTCTCACACACTCACATATACTCACACACACTCACTCACACACACACACTCTCACACACACACACACACACACACACACACACACACACACACACACACACACACACACACACACACACACACACACACACTCTATCTCTCTCTCTATCTATCTATCTATCTATCTATCTACAGTATCTCTCTCTTTTGCTATCTCTGGAGCAAAGCCTTTGGCGCAGCTAAATAAACTGATAAATATGTAAACACATTATGAGATTCCTATATAGGGCATGGGCAACAGCCAAGAGCAGCAGTACTCTGGAGTTATGCCATGGGAGAGAGGAGCGAGGAGCGAGGAGCAAGGTCAGGACTTGTTTTCACAGAGAGAGAAAGAGAAACAAGAACAGGCTGAACAGGGATGGAAAATATATGATGTAATAAACTACTGGCTGCTACATCTGTAACGTCCTGATTCCGCACAAGACAGGATCTCACCCCGCCAGCCAATATGATCCTGATATTTCCAGCCCTAAATTCCTCCTGAGCGCTGATGCCTGGCAGCTATATGTGCAGTGGTTCCCAAGGGGGGAGGTGGGGTGTGGACTTACAGCAAGGAAGGCGTGGATTGAGGGCGGAAAAAAAAACGAGAGCCATAACCAACCAACTACTGGTCAAATTAAGTGTGGCAGTGCTCTTACAGCATAGTAGCCTGTGACTAACCTATTTGGTGATGAGTTTATAGCCTAATTTGTACTTATATGATATAGTCAGGGCCTACTGTTTAGCCTACATGTTAGAGGGGATAGCCAGCCTAATTATTAATTACATACAACAGAAATGTGTCTAACACAAACCGATCCACAGTATGGGACAATATATAGCTAATCATAAAACCATATTTGATCCAGCCAGATTTCATCCATTTTAAAATCAAGAGTTATGATCAAATACATGTAGAACATAAGTTGAATTGATTGATTAAAGAATTGAAAATATTCAAACTGTTGTAGATGTAGATGGACATCTGTTTTTCTATTCAATGTTCAACTGACTGATGAAATTAAACTGAAACTGTTAGCTGTTCAAATGTAGAAACCATGTTTAAGAAAAGCTATGCAACAGCTGATTGACATCTGTTTCTTTATTCAGTGTTCAACTTATTGATGAAATTAAACTGAAAATGTTAGCTGTTCAAATGTAGAAACAATGTTTTAGAAAAGCTATGCAACAGCTGATGGACATCTGTTTTTATTATTAAAAGCAGATCATAGGCTATATGAGAGTCTCAATCTTAACACCATGCTGCAAAGGGGGGGAAGGGGCTCAATGTATTTTTCGTTGTCAAAGGGGGGCCTGTCATGAAAGGTGTGGGAACCACTACACTATAGGAAGGGATTACATGGTGTTCAGTGTTCAGCTCATGAGATTCCCAGAGAGAAAGCCAATTTGTGAAGAAACTGGGTCATCAAATACAGCATGTCTAAGCAATTAGCTGCACAATGCAAGAGCTTGCTGTGTTGACTTTATTAGCAGAAAACAGGTTTCCAGCAACCTACGCAGAGAGAGGAAAAAAAAGGGCTGCAAAAACGATGCCCTCAGCAGTGCTCATTTCTCAGTGAGATTCAAGGCTTCGTCTCTGTCAGTGGGTAATAAGTCTGGAGACAGGAGAAGTTAAACACTGAATAAATTAACCAGCTCAAGGGAACTACACTTGTGTCACAACAGGCAAAGAAATCTGTCTTTTCAGGCTGACATGTGTGCATATGTACACACATGGGCCTAAACACACGCCTTATCCAGGTATATGCTAACAGCCTAGTTTGAGGGTAATGTTACAGTTTACTCTTGAGTCATAAAGTATCCAGAGTTCAATGATTAATCACAACTGGAAAACTACCAGCCACATCGGCCCAGCCCTGCCTTTAAAATCCATTCCACTCTGTAGGCTGTTCTGACAAAACTCAATGCAACAGAAATTGGGCTATGTACTAACATGCTTCAGTCATTATGATGAATGATATGCAAATAACTATATGCCGTTTGAAACACCAGAGCGCTTCAGGATATTCGTGGCATTTGACTGACTTCTTGCTCCTAACCACAGGAAAGTATGTATTGAGTTCCCGAAATAATTCAACTCATATCATCATCTTATTTGCATTTAAATTACTCCAGGGGAATTCATATCAGTTAATCGATGCAATGCAGGGGACAGATTTTAATCTGTTTCCTTAGATCTGTCAACAGCTGACGTTCTGCTAAAGCCAGATCAACTAGTATGGAGTTGTGGACAAGGGAGGATGAAGGATGGGGGCGGGACTGTTTAACTTTCTGTGTGACATACTTTACATAGCTGACCGACGACGCATAAACTCGGGCAACTCGGCGTAAAATAAGATGACGGGAACGGAGTTGGAAAATAAAACGCCCTTTAACAGAATAACGCAAGCGAGCTGCTGTATCCGTTTACACAGATCTTTTCCAAGCGGTTTCCCCTTTTGGTACGACTTCATAGCAACATCAGGCACGCACAATCTGTCCTTGATGAGTGTGCAAGACGGAAAGTAAGGGCCAAAAATAGTCGTTCATAGCCATGAAAATCCAAAATCCAACAGTTAAACATCTATAGAGGAATCTATGCGTGCTGACGTACACAAATACTTACAGATATTTATAGATAGGATATAGGCTATGTGTGTAAGATAAGGTTCTACGACATATACACACATAGGTTTATAAGACATACAATAGCACACCAATATCAGTGTCGCTGAGACCAGGACAGGCCATCAATCGATCATCTGTTCAAACCCTCGTTAACTAATATCGAACTACAACCTGAAAATTATGTAAACCGAAGGTTTCCTGTTTGTTGCCGCCAAATGCTAAATACACGAAGGTGTAGATGTGCAAATGACCACCTCTGTCAGACAGTTGGCTGTCATGTTGCTATCACTGTATGCAATCTCATAGCTTGCTGGCATTTGACGTGTTATTTCCGTCCTCTGGGCTATCAGGTCAGGCGGGAGACAAGCGGTCGTAAAGGCAAGCCTCAACAATGACACACTTCCGAATGCACACACGCGCGCGCACAGCACGTACGAACAGACTTAATCAACAAGAAAGAAAAAACATTTATGGATCATCAAAGACTTTACGGATATAGACAGTAACAAGACAACAATGCATGCACAGTGTGGCTAACTAGACACATTGAGGGTCACAGCTGCTATTTTGTCGCAATCACCTTCACCCTTATCTCCGACAAACATTAGTTACCAACACTGCGGCAACTGTCACAAGGCAAAATAACAATACAGCGGCTGTTTAAAAAGACAATTATAGTCACCTCGCCGTGGTTGACCGTCCGTCCCGATGGAGTGTCCTCAGGCAGAAAATAAAGTTTAGAGCTGGACAAGAGTTGTTTAGTGGTCCGCTCTTCCCACAGTAGCTGAAGCTCCGCTATGCAAATCGGGTCCTCCGGTGTGCATCTGACAAGGAAAAAGTCACCCAGGGACAAGATCCGCGCTTTTCCGTCCCGATGAAATTTAAAAGCCTTGTAGAAAATGTACGGTCCGTGCAAACCACAAGGTGAGCCTACCCACTGTTGGATGAGGGGGAGAGGGAGTAAACAAATGTATTAGTTGGTTAAAAAGAAAAAATATTATAATTTCACAACAGTATCACAACTATATCATGCATGGCTATTTTCAAAGATTGAGGTTGAATATTAGGTTTTTGTCTATAGACTGTGATTTGAGAAATTCCACCCATCGAAACGCATATGAAGAACACTGATGAAGTGATTTATAGCTACACAGCAAAATCACAAATGTAAAAGATTGATAATTCCTAGATAGAAAATGATTTTACATTTAGGCTGTCATTTGAATTCACGCCTTACTGAGTGATAGACCCTCTCCTACCACATGAAACGCTAATTAAAAGTATCCTTTATTTTGTGGCATTACCTTGAGTGAGTCGGTCTCCATCTCGACGCTCTGAATTGATTAAACTCAACATTCTCTCCAAACTTGTTGGCTTGAATGGATTTCCGAAGGTCCTGCATGCACAAAATATTTCCTTGTTCAATATTGCACACGCTTCCCTGCTGACTCCACATGAAACGCTGGCCAGTTATGTAATTGCGCTGCGAACCTTGCAAAACTCAAGGAATGTGCCTTGTCACTGAATTGGTCGTAAACCTACGAGCGACAAGTCTATTATTTAATTTGGAGTGATCCATTGATATGCGCTCGAAATAACAAATGTGCATCCTTGTGGAACTGCCTGTTTTGACAAATACACTCTTGGCAATGCAAGGCAAGACATGACACTCTGTTTTCTGGGTAGGCTGCTGTAGGTTACTTGAGCGTGTTTTAATACAGTATATCTCCCTTCCAGGACCTGTGTAAAGGCCGTCTTTATGTTGACTAGAGAGAACATTTCCTGCAGTGATTGGGGAGCGTAGATTATGTTCCGCATATCTTGAGCCAACTATGAATCAGAATTCCACATATGTTTTAAAGAGAACTCTATTATTAACACAATGACCAAATATGCCCCTTTGTTCGACAATACGCCGCAGGTTGGTATTTTGAAGTTGAATCAATCAATGAAACGTAATATTTTCAAATAATGTAAAGACAAATTGACAATAGTTGCGCGAGGTTACGATAAAGGCTTGACTGTCTTTCTGTTCCATGTTCTCTTCATTGTTTACAATTAACTGTCGTGCAGTGTTGCATCGAGGATGAATGATGTAAATTGGCTTATACATTAGTTTAACGTTTGCTGTAGCTGCCGCAGAGCATAGAGCATGCACGATTTGTGAGGGCAATTTAATTTCAAAGTGGGCTTAGCTACAAAGCAGCCCCGAATCAGTCAGTGGTTTTATTCGCCTGTTATGGATCATTTATAGGGAAGAGGGGCGGGGGGAATGGGTGTTCTTGCGGTTTATGGATTACCGAAATAGCTTTTATAATGGCGCACACAATATGCAGTAATACATAGGCTACAAGAATTTTAGATTGAAAGCGCTGCTACAGGCAATGATTTGTGTACGTATCAAGCACCAAAGCGAGGCATAGCCTACAGCCCTGGGCGCCACTGATATTGATCTAAGGCAAACATAAGATAATTAACACTGCTGGAAACGGGTAGGCCTATATATACAAGCCAAACCTTTTTAAGTGTGACCAACTAGACATGTGTTACTAATGATGCAAATATCGCCTACAAATATGCCGCCCCCCCCCCCCCCCCCCCCCCCTCATGGAGCAATTTACACAATGAATGCCTTTTAAGCGGAACTTGTCAAATACATTTCTTTAAAAAGGAAGTAGCCTACTTACAGCAATGTAATAATCCTCATAATATGCATGTAAAATCATATTCAAATTAGGATTTTAATTATGCACAGTAAATTAGTCGTGAGTTAAGGACATGGTCTAGAAACAATGTGGTACAGGGGACTGTAGTCTCCACTCTGTGATCCCCATTCATAAAATTACTTTTAAACATTAGCTCAGTCAAAATGGCACCTTCACCCCCAGTCATGCTACTGAATAAAATAGCATGAATGGCAGCCTTATTTGTGTGTGTGTGTGTGTGTGTGTGTGTTTCTGAGATGAAAGGGAGGTGGGCTTCTCCATGCCGACACATATTGCAGTTCCTGCAGAATGTAAGGCCATGCAAGCGCCAGCATCATGGCTGAAACAGGACCAGATAGTTTATATTCATCACATGCACGCCGGCATGGCCAGGAAGGAGTGGCCCTGCTCTGAATTCATACCAGTCTGGAGCCAATCAATGCACAACGGCCCACTGCACTATCAGCAGAGAACCGCTAGACATCAGCATTTTTATAATGTCTGTGACAGACCCTGTATCAGCAGCACAACACCCTCTGCCTGCATGCACCGGCTCAGGCTCACCTGTGTTGTTTCCTCTCTCACAGGTAACAGTCTGGAGATGACTACGAGAGGCTATGTGTGGCTAAATTCAGCGCTGCGGGGAACTCAACCTCCAGACATTTTCAGCTGTAATTATATGACAATGATCCGATGATCCCTACATGCGCTAGGACTGAAAAGGTGGAGAGAGAGTTTAATAGGCATGCTAAGTATAGAAACATATATTAAACACACACACACTCACACACACTCTCACACACACACACACACACAGACATACTCTTAGAAAACCAAATCCAAGTTACACACTATCAAGTGAGCTTTAATTTCCATATTCTTTTAAATTGTATCACTCACAGTTTTACATTAGATTCACTATACCACATTATTATTATTATTATTATTATTATTATTATTATTATTATTATTATTATGTCTTCTTTGACAGTTGCCAAAAATAGAAAGGCTATTTTTGAAGGCGAGATCCATTGTGTATCTGATCATGTCTGTCGATGTCTGTCTGTGTAGATGTGTGTGTGTGTGTGTGGTGTCTGTGTGTGTTTGTGTGTGTGGTGTCTGTGTGTGTTTATGTGGACCTTTCACATGATATACACCCAGGTTTCCCTCCTGATTATAGCACACGTTACTCTCACTTGAGGCTGGATTTCATTCAATCAGGAATTCATCAATCCTCTCCTTCAATTAGAAAGCATATGTCAATACTGTCATCCAATCAGAATGTGTTTAGAAAACAGTCCTCCAATCAGACAGTGTTTTAATACTACCCTCCTCCAAGGCCTTAAAGAGGCTGCCCATGGGAGTTCCTGCCTTCTTGGGTGGACCGTGGGAGCAGTGAAACTTGAACTCACTCAAACAGCTGTCATCACATGCCCTTATTAAACAGGGCAGTGCAACTACAACAGGTGAGGAGAGAGGCAAAGAGAGAATGAATATCCTAACCTCCGTCTAGGCTAATGGTCCAGATCCTCCTGTATGATCTAATAAATACAGCATATCAGCAATGCATGAGTCAGATTTGAACTCCATTTCAGTTCGCTGACAATATCATATCTCCAATGAGCTTCACACGTGTGTGTGTGTGTGTGTATGGGCATGAGTGAGTTGGTGAGTGTATGAGAAAAGCACGGAACATTGTCAAGGACCACAGCCACCCAGGCTATGGTCTATTCACACTGCTGCCGTCTGGTAGACGCTACCGGAGCATCCGAGCACGGACTACCAGACTCACAAACAGTTTTTACCCCCAGGCTGTTAGGCTTCTGAATCAGCAACACTGAACAGTCGCCATCACCTTGTACTTCACACCCATACAAATACACTTGCTACATACTGTATATATACTGTATATAAGCACATATTTTGTATCTTATTTAATTTAATATTCCCCACCCTGGAAACTGCCCTTCTTGTATTTCAAACTGTTGTTACTTGTTATATGTTATAAAGTATGTTATAGTGTTACATGTTATTTCTGGTATATGTTATTTTGGTATATGTTATTTTTGTTACCTGTTGTATGCCGTCTACTGCGTAGATGTTGGCTGCCAAGTCGTAAGAATTTCGCTGCGCTGAAGAAATTTGGCTGTATGCGATAATAAACACTTTGACTTTGACTTTGATATGAGTATGAGTGTTTGTGAGTGTGAATTTATATCACAGGCGGAGTGATGGCTCACCATGTGCCAAAACGTAATATTTGTGCTGTTGCCTTCAATGTGCTAGTCTAAAACAGGACATATTGAAATCGTGATATTGTTCTTTATCAGGAGAGGGGCCTCACACTCTGCACTGAGGTAGTTCAGAGGGGGGGGAGCAGCTCAGGATGAGGATGCTGTGATGTGGAGTACTCTCAAACAGAAACACACTCAGCACGCTCCCAGCCCAACTGACCTTCCTCTGGAGTGTGTGTGTGTGTGTGTGTGTGTATGCAAGCGTGTGGGTGTATGTCAATGGGCGTGCATGTGTGCGGTACATACATGCACGGGTGCGTGTGTGTGTATGTGTGTGTGAGAGAAAGAGTGTGTTTGTGTGTGTGTGTGTGTGTGTGTGTATCTGTGTGTGTGTGTGTGTGTCTCTGTCTGTGTCTGTGTCTGTGTCTGTGTCTGTGTCTGTGTCTGTGTCTGTGTCTGTGTCTGTGTCTGAGTCTGTGTCTGTGTGTCTGTGTGTCTGTGTGAGTCTGTGTGTGTCTGTGTATGTGTCTGTGTCTGTGTTTGTGTGACCTATTACAGTAAATGCATTAAACACTCAGACAAAGTTTTCCTCTATCCCAGTGCTAGGAGTAAGCATAGCCAGTTCAATTTCAAAGCCACCTCCCCATAAGTCCCCCTGTAATGAGATGCCATTCCAGGCCGAGTGTCCTGGCAGGGGCCCATGTGACCTCTCTCTGGCGCCCCCCACTGGAGCCAAGTGGGAATTCACTCACCCATTCAGAGTAAGTGGGATACAGCTCATAGAAAGTTAATAGAAAGATGTGTTTTCCCCTGCTCTTATTGGTCATTTTTCAGCTGATCAGAATAATTAAGGTCATGTGACACAGCCTAAAATTAGCTGCTCTGGCCAGTTTAGAAGCATGTTATTTAAACTACCACCTTGGGAATATTGATTTCATCAGAGAAAGCATTATGTGTTTTCGTAATGACAGAGCCATTTGAACAGGAAATTGTCCCAAGTGTTCTTAGAGCATCTGAGAGTGTTATTTTGGCGAACAGCTCCACCGTAGTTCGCCCTACACTCTGATGCACTAGTATAGCATAGTTCCCCCTTTGTTCTGATGTGCTAGTATGACATAGTTTGTCTCCTATCTTCTCTTTTCTTCTATTCTCTACTCTACCCCTCTCTTCTCTTCTATTTTCTTCTGTTCTCTTCTTATCTCCTCTCTTCTCTACTCTACCCTTCTCTTTTCTTCTCTACTCTTCTTTTCCCTTCTCCTCTCTTCTATTCATTTAAACAGAATTTATTTGATATCTGGAAGATGGCCAGACCCAGATTTTCAAACAGTTGACATGTGACACAAGCGCCCCACGCCATGATGCTCAGGGAGAAGACACACATGAGCTTGTCAGTTACCTCAGACCCCCTCTCTGCCTCTGAGTGGTGATTGATATCTTTTGTAATGTTTATTGTCTCCTGCTATGGTTTTCTACTGATTCCAAATAAATGGCACATGATAGAAATATCTCTTCCCAAAAAACTGTGTTTGAAAAAGAGTATTGCATTCACCGACCTAAACCACGCTCTAACATTTATGGATAAAGTAACAGGAGGAGACTATGGAGGTCTCAAGTCAAAAGGAGGTAAGAGAAGTTCCTGGTTAACATCATCTTGCAAAAAGCAGAGCTCCTCAGCCAAGTGCTGCCACCTACTGGAACTCAGCTGAACTGCTCCAATCAACCATGGATCACAGGGTTGGAGGAACATTTAGGGGAACACGAAATAGATTTGTGCATGGGTCCTAGTCCAGGCAAAATAGCGTTTTACGACAGACTAATTGTAAAATAATTTTTTTCAGCATAGATCAGTTCTATGAGGTGTCCAGAACAACATACTAAAAGTCCTAAGAAATCCTAGTTGAGGAAATATGTTGAATTCTCATCAATCTGAGATGTGTGCTAATAATGCATGGCAAAAATTCACCTCAAAAATGTAATTTTTTCCTTTACTTCTATCAAAATAAAACTTTACACAATGAAAGTACCCATGAAAAGTAAAAAAAATGAGTATTACAAGTTTCTTTTGAAACTAATTTGAATATGCACACGAGCTCCACACTTGAATTGAATATGTCCATAGGCAGAAACACCATTCATATGTATGACAAATACATCGGCCCAATCTTCATCCAATCATCCTACTGCCAATGGGAGATGGCAATGCTGCTTTTAGACTGGCCTCTAACCTGAAAACTGCCTGGCTTGGTAGTACCTGCCAGGGGTATGGTGTTTCTGCCTATGCAATTAGGACATATTCAATAAGTGTGACGCTCATGTGCATATTTAAATTAATTTCAAAAGAAACTTGTAATACAAAAAAAGTTACTTTTCATGTATACTTTTACTATGTAAAGTTTTATTGTGGTAGGAGTAAAGGAAAAAATTAAGCCTATTTGGGTGTATTTTGGGCATATTCGATTAGTGTATAGCTCATTTGCATATTAAAATTCATTTTCAAAGAAACTTGTAATACAAAACTTTTTACTTTTCATGGTTACTTTCATTGTGTAAAGTTTTATTTTGATAGGAGTAAAGGAAAAAATTTAATTTTTGAGGTGTATTTTTGCCATGCATTATTAGCACACATCTCAGATTGATGAGAATTCAACATATTTCCTCAACTAGGATTTCTTAAGACTTTTAGTATGTTGTTCTGGACACCTCATAGAAATGATCTATGCTGAAAAAAAATATTTTACAATTAATTCTATTTTTGGCTCCAAAATGGGTTAACTTGCCTGGCCTATCCTGAGTAGTCACAGGAAGAGGTTCCCACAGACCAAAAGATAGAAGAGAGGATGGGAGGAAATGTAAGGTTACTATGGGAACATTTGGAGGAATTTTAAGGACTTTCCGTTAACTAGTGACACCATCACATATATGAGCTCAGATCTCTATGCCTTTTGTGACATCCATCGTGGGGTAGAGTAGAAAGTCAGTATAGTATTTTCTCTGAAAATAAAAGATAAACAGGAAAATATCTTCAAAAAACTGAGTTGGTCTGTCTGTGTAGTCGTCTGTGGCATTAATTCGGCATATTATTAGGCGATCTGTTGCATAAGTTATTCTGGTTTTGGATACAATGGAAGGGCCGTGTGCAGGTTGGGGAAAAAAGCAGGAAAACTCTGTCTGGTATCCAATGTTACAGCCCTTCTCTTGACCTCACATTCACATTTCCGCAGTTTCAGAGTCTATTTTCGAATTCAGAAATGCGACTGAAACACACTTAGCCTCTGTTTCCTGAGGTCATGACATCACCGTCTGTAGTTTCAGTCTTCAGTATCTCCATTCAATTTAAAACCCACAATCATAATAAAACATTCATGTCTGGGATCGCTGCCACCCTGCATGCAGTTTGATTGAAGTTGCCTTTCAAAACCACGTTTAATGAGTTAGTGAGTTGGTTTGGGCTGTTTCGTATAACATACCAGTAACAACTAAGTAAGTACATAGGCATTAGACAGGAACTTTTCCCAGTAACTGCTGTGGCTCAGACGAGGATGAAGAATAATGACGGCAGGAAACATCCTACTTGTGCTTAGACAATGCAATCAGCAATCACTCTTAAATGTTTATGCGCCGCTTCAAACAGCAATCCCTCTTATATGTTTATGGCCACATCAATCAGCAAAAACTCTTATATGTGTATGTGCCGCATCATACATCAATCCTTCTTATATGTTTATGGCCACATCAATCAGCAATCACTCTTATATGTTTATGCGCTGCTTCAAACAGCAATCACTTTTATATGTGTATGCGACGCATCAAACAGCTATCACTCTTGTATGTTAATGCACCGCATCAAACTAGGGCAGCTTTTTAATGCGGTGGTAATTGGAGTGTGATTTATAAACAGGAATGTCTGCGGGGGGTGTGTGTCTACTCCACAGAAACAATGAGTGTCTTACAGCCGCAAACAGAAATACATATTTACTCTTTTCCGCGAGACTGTGGCTGTCCTGGCTGCTGGAGAATAACAGAGCTGCTAGGGTGGGGGCGGTGGTAAACAGTCCGGAGGAACTACTACTACTAAACACACGTTTCCCATGCCATGTGGAAGATGTTTCTTATGTGCGATTGATTTGCATATTTTGCATACTATAATGTAGCATACAAAATATATTCAGTGTCAGTAGGCCTACATTAGTTTGTCTAAAGTAAAATGACAAGAAATCAGTGTGTCAAATCATATCTGGAGCCACTATACTTCCTGAACACGTGTACAGTCCAACTAAATAAATAGGAATTGAAAAGAAATATTGAGATTCTTCTCCATCCTTTACAATGAGGTTCTGACTGTACGTGCATTAGCCTACTGTAATGACGTCAAGTTGCGGCTTCTTTCAAGTTCTTCAGGAGGTAATGCTGCTCCCTGCTGGAAGTCTATGCTACTAGTCAGACGGAATAGTTACATCATAAGCAAACAAGCATTAATTAAAAACTTTAAAACAAGTTGTATACTGTATATATATTAATAAATGCCAGTGGTCACCTGCCTCACTCGCCCCCTCCTGAATAGCCTACGACCATTTTAATTAACTGTTTTTACGTCTTTTTCAAAGTAACCAAGGCGGTGCGTGGGCTGTCTGTCGGGGTACACCGCCGCCTGTGTTGGTAGGACAGTTCGAATTTGAACCCAGTACTTACGGACCGTTGTGGTGCTTCAGCGAGGACAACGCTGCACAGTGTTGCACAGTTATTTTGAGTTACTTTGACTTTACAATGTTTTTTAGATTCGTTAGCGCGATTGTGACCAGGTCGTTGTTTATTCTGTTATCGCTAGTCGGAGTTTGGAGGGTGACGTGGGTTAAAAATGATTTTATGTACTGGTTACTCACAATTCTTTTCCTACCTCTTTTTGTCGAAATGATTATAACTTTGAAAAGAAGAAAAGGAAAAGACTACAAATGGTGAGTGAAACGATTATGCATGTTACTGTAAACTACCAGTTTGTCTCATCAGCAGAGTCAGCAGAGTCCACTCTCGTTTGATAGTGCAGAGTTCTCAGTGCTTTATTATAGTTGCTTACTTACTTATCAACTTAACCCTATCTTCGCAGCTCTCACCAAAGTGTTATAAATCAATGTCTTGCGACTTTAATCCTTAAAACAAGTTTCTTATAAGTTTGGACACACATCCCTTTGACTTGATCTGAGCACAATCTGTGGGGTTTATTGTTGTCTGTCGGGGTTGGCACAGCGACACTTCGCAGCAGGGACCCGGACTAAGTGGCAGCTTGTCCAGTTTGTTAATGCGACCCCCGCTCCGTCCTTGAAGATTATGGTTCGAATTTCTATTAATGTAGTAAGCTAGTTTACAATGATATTGCACTAATATTGTTATTACATAAAGCCATACTATTGGGTTATGGCAACATTCAGAAACCCTATTTTCCTTAGTGGGATGCGGGTGGAGGGGTTATTGTGGACGTCGCCTGCTGGGGGAGGGGGATCTCCCTCTCTACTCCATGAAGAGAGTTTATTTCGTGTAGTTTAACATTTTCTTAGAGGGCGGGGGTCTATGTGTACTCCAGTGAAGTACACAAACTGCTGTCAGACAAAGTGTGTGTGTGTTCTCTCCCCTCAGGTTCTCTCCAGCCATCCTACTGTTCCTAATCAGCATCATTCCTTCCATATGGATTCTGGAATTACATCACCAGCAGAACAAATCCAGTGACCCGCAGGTACACAAGCGATATGCAGTCTTTGTGTCTGAGAACACACACACACACACTAGCACAACACACACACACACACACTTACACATACACACAACACAACACAGCAGGTAGGCAGGTATATACACCTCTATATACAGTCATTAGTTATCTAAAAACAGGGTGTAAGTAAGTTTGTGTGTGTGTGCGTGTATATGCGTGTGTGTGTATTCTTAGCATTGTGTGTGTGTGGTGTGTGTGTGTGTGTGTGTGTGTGTGTGTGTGTGTGTGTGTGTGTGTGTGTGTGTGTGTGTGTGTGTGTGTGTGTGTGTGTGTGTGTATTCTCACTATTACAAACACAAATGTTTTATGAGGAGCACACACACACACCCAGCTGGCGAGAGCCTGAAGCAATCTGGGCAGACCTCAGTATTTTTACCCAGAATTCACGGAGTGTTTGCCTGTGTTGTGTTAGGCCAAACATTCTCTCTCACTAGAAGTGCTGACTGATTCTCTATTCTCCTCTCTCCACCATTTGTTCACTCTCTTCCTTTTCTTCACCTATTCCTGTGGTGTGCTTTTTCCTGTGGTGCCCCCCCCCCCCCCCCCCCCCCAGTGCAAGAAGCTGGACTCCTGGGAGAATGTCAGGAATATGATTTCTATCAACTCCACTGTGGGGAATCACACTTTACAGGTATGAACAGTTTCAGCTATTTCATTTAATAAAAAACTGACATAATCAAAAACTGACATTTCCCTGTGAAGAATGATTAGAGTTACTGAGTCACTGGGTGATGGCTACTGTTGCACAGTTGCTGATTCACTGGATGATGGCTGCTGTTGCACAGTTGCTGATCCACTGGATGATGGCTGCTGTTGCACAGTTGCTGATTCACTGGATCATGGCTGCTGTTCCAGAGAAGTCTTCTGACCATTAGGCTGAAGGCCCTGATTTCACTTCCAAGTTGTGTGTTTCCTGTCAGACATACTCCCTAAATGTTTTCTCAAATAGACCATTTTAAAAACACTAGCAAACACATTAGCATCGCCAGGGATGGATTAACGAACGGGCCTACCGGGCCCAGGCCCAGGGGCCCATGAGCTCAGGGGGCCCCTAAGCCAGAGCCTTTGCGTGAAGTCGCTGTTATGTATCTCTTATTTGTGGTTGAAAATGGTGTATTTTGTTCATTTGCTAATGGCTTTAATTGAGTCTACCTGTGCTGTGTTAGAAAATGTGCATGTGCGCCAGGGGCGTAACTATAGACAATGCAGCCAGCGTGGAAGGTTCGTAGGCAAAGCTTTCTAAATTTTCTGAACCTTTGGAGGTCAAAGAGTCGCTAGTTTAATGTAACAGTGATCAAGGATAATTAATTTTTTGGATCAACATAGATCCCTTATGCTATATATTCCCTCAAAATGACAAACTTGTCTCTGTCATGGTTTTCATAATTATTAGGGAGAAATCGTCAGTAGCAATCTATAACACAATTATATGCTTATCGTGCATACACTATAGAAACTATTAAAAAGCCGATTCAATTAAATTAATAATCTGTCCAGGCCCAGGGGCCTGTGGTTTCTTAATCCGTCCATGAGCATCGCGAGGGCTGTGTTGGGTAGCAAACACATTAAGATTGTGAGGGCTGTGTTGGGTAGCAAACACATTAAGATTGTGAGGGCTGTGTTGGGTAGCAAACACATTAAGATTGTGAGGGCTGTGTTGGGTAGCAAACACATTAAGATTGTGAGGGCTGTGCTGGGTAGCAAACACATTAAGATTGTGAGGGCTGTGCTGGGTAGCAAACACATTAAGATTGTGAGGGCTGTGCTGGGTAGCAAACACATTAAGATTGTGAGGGCTGTGCTGGGTAGCAAACACATTAAGCTTGTGAGGGCTGTGCTGGGTAGCAAACACATTCACACTGTGAGGGCTGTGTTGGGTAGCAAACACATTAAGATTGTGAGGGCTGTGTTGGGTAGCAAACACATTGGCATCGCAAGGGCTGTGTTGGGTAGCAAACACATTGGCATCGCAAGGGCTGTGTTGGGTAGCAAACACATTGGCATCGCAAGGGCTGTGTTGGGTAGCAAACACATTAAGCTTGTGAGGGCTGTGTTGGGTAGCAAACACATTGGCATCGCAAGGGCTGTGTTGGGTAGCAAACACATTGGCATCGCAAGGGCTGTGTTGGGTAGCAAACACATTGGCATCGCAAGGGCTGTGTTGGGTAGCAAACACATTGGCATCGCAAGGGCTGTGTTGGGTAGCAAACCCATTAAGATTGTAAGGGCTGTGTTGTGCACAGGCAGGCAGATCCTGGTGTTTCAGATAAAGAGGAAGAGTTTAGTGAGTTCACCCAAACCATCAGTAGGACCTCTAGCATAATATTCTGGCATGAACCCACACACACATATACTGTATATAAAACAAATAATAATGTAGTGCCTTGGTTTGGAAGAAGATGGAAAGGTTTGTTTGGGTGACAATCGGGATTAGATTATGTTATGTTTAGTTGTAATTCGTTTATGGTCCACACCTCATATATGTAAACAGCACTGATAATTATCATTCGTCACTGCTAGTTGTATTTCTGTGATTTTGTTAAACTGATCTGAGCTTTTTAAGGTAGACTGGTAGTGGTTGAGTGACGTCTCCATCTCCGTCCTCTTCCTGTTCCTCTTGGTGTGTGTTTGTGTGGTGAGGGGTCATGGGAAAGCACTGGGGATGTAGGTCAGAAGGGTGGCAGACACAGCGACCCCAATCTTCCATTTCCTGCTCTGAGATCAGTGGCTCTGCAGCCAGCTTGTTTGGCGTTTCCGTGGACAACCGGGCAGTCACTCAAGATTCACAGACTTGTATTGGAGTGTTCATGAACACTACGTGTCTGACTGACAAAATCTCTCCTCGTTTCACACAAGAGAGTGAGAGAGAGAGAGAGAGAGAGAGTGTGTGTGTGTGTGTGTGTGTGTGTGTGTACAGGTTTGTAATTTTGGCCAGAACAGATGGGTCTCTGGATAACAAAGAGAGAGAGAGAGAGAGAGAGAGAGAGAGAGAGAGTGTGTGTGTATAGGTGTGTAATTTGGGCCAGAACAGATAGGTCTTCCGGCTGACAGTGTGTCTGTGCCTGTGTGTGTCACCCACACCTACAGCAAGGCCAGGTCAGCCAGGTCCACCCTAGTCATCTGCTGTTCAGGGTGTTTACCTGGAAGCGCTTATGTGAGAGTATCCCCCCCCCCCCCCTGAAAGAAGGGCCAGTTTGGCTTTTGAAGTCTGTTTGGTCAGTCTCCGCGGAGGAAGCACGGGCCGTGAGCTCTGTGTTATTATTGATTATGCTAATATTGATTATGCTAATGGTGGACGCTGAGAAGTATTTGCACAGGCCCACAGTGTGCTGTTTGAGGAGCAACCAGACCCCCGTTTCCCCGGTCTGGACGTCCCAGGTAGAGAAGAGAGGAACACTGGTGGTTTTGTTTGGAGCAAATTGAGTGAATCCCAGCAAGTTGAACTGGACTGAGACGTGCTGACTAAAAGTCTTTGAACTCCTGAGCTCCCCAGACTGCAACATTCATTTATTCATTTAAAAGCCTGAGCTCTGAGCAGCCTCAGACCGCAACATTTAAATGCTTATGATAACATCAGCCTTGAGGAAACTGGTATTGTGGACAGGACAAACTCATCAAACGGTGACCTCTTGTCATGGACAGGGCATTTCCAAATGAAGTGGTTGACGATGTTTTGGGAATCTGTTGAGACATCTGTTGGGCTGGGCCGAACACCACATTCCCATATCCGTGCAGCTCTAGACAATTAAACTCTTTTCCTGGGCAGTATTACTGTAAACAGGGACGTGCACAGGAATTTTGAAGGGCCATTGCTCTGACCTGAAAAAAGCCCCCCCCTAGGCTGGTCACGTCCCCCAGACGGTCACGGTATGGAGAACTGAGAAGAACAGGGTCTTTATTAATAGTCATAAATAGAACACTCGAATACAGCAATTAATTTGTGCATGGCATCATTCTGGGGAGAACATTCCAGAATCATACCAGTGGGCTTGAAAAGAGCGCCCTTCTGCATTTTTTGGGAACTTCACAATAGGACAGCAAGACTCGACTGAATGTGAAAATTTGATAAAGGCCTGATTGTACTAAAATCTGTATTCATGGATTATGCCTCACTCTCCATCTCAATATCCTCCCTTGTTGGCATCCTGTCCTGACTTTCTGTGTCGTCTCTCTTTTCCCTGTTCTCCAAGTCTGTTCTGTTCTCATCTGGGTCTGGCTCTTTGTCTTTGTCTGCAGTTGATGTACTTGGCTCATCATCTGTCCAATTATATATTATTGTTATTACCATTATCATTACTATTATAAGGCCCACTAGAAGCAGTGGTATGTTATTTTTGTTCTGCTCAGGCAATATCTTTGAATGGATCTCTCAAATAGCCTATAGTGTTTTTTAAATTACAATAATTTAGTATGTGGCTCTTTATCCCTGTGCTTTCTAGCATGGTCCTTTCATCTCATATTTGGTGATCAGCACTACCTGTCCTATGTGTTTCCTGGTGCACATTTTCCTCTGGGCTGGAGGCTTGTGGTTTCTCCTCATTTTAAATGTAATGTATTTATAATAAATTGCATACCATCTTCTTGTTAAAACGAAATGTTAGAAACTCACCATCAGCAGACATGTAACTCATAGTTTTCCTACCAAAAAATGTGCATGTGGTAACGGGCTGGTTGTCTAGTAGGTAAGCTAGCTCCCTGATCCTTTAGGCTAAACGTGGCAAACTGAGCCTGGATTTATGAAAATTTTAACTCATTTCATATAACTTGATGATGATTGTTCGTTTGTTATTCATTTCTACAACTTCAAACTCACCTTTTCTTACTACGTCAAAGCGGTTGCGCATCGATTAAGTCACTCTTAGGTGCCGGTCGTGTGCAGCACCGCAGATACAGTAAACAGAGTAGGGGGCTTTCCCAAACTAGCTACTTTACCCTCCCCCTACTCACTTCCACTGTCGTTCTCCATAGGCTACTTTATGAAATGTTTCGGGTGGTGATTTTTTAATTCTGCAGCTGTATTTTAAAACTTTTTTTTTTCTCGGAGGGGCAGCTTGAGTCGAGGAGGGCAGACGGGCAGTTGCCCAGGCCCTGACTGTAAATGCCTATGACTTTGTGAGATGACAAAAATGGGCATTTTGTTTGAAAGGGATATAAGAGTAAAGTGCGGGTTGTCATTTTAATCTGTCTGATCATGATATGTGTGTTTGTTCTGTTGCAGGCGGTGGCTGATCTTGTCTCCACGGTGAGTTTAAATTAGTCCCGTGTGCAATAATGTTTATATGAATGCTTTTGTCAATCAGTGGCTGTCACAGATTGTAGGTGATGTGCAGAACTCAAACGCACGACTCAGAACTCAGCAGTAGAATGAAAAATGTATGTTTTATTTATTCGGTACACAGATGGTCAGTCCAAGAGCAAGCAAACATATCCAAAAGGGCATAGGCAATAGAGTAGTCGTTATACAGTGACAGTCCAAGGTCGGAAACACGAGTAAATCAATTAACAAACATGGAACGCTGGAAACACGGAACACGGAGAAATACAAAGAACAAACCGAGCAAAATACAATTACGAGAACGCAACGAGTAACAAGAATACACAGACTATATACACCATAGATAACGAGGGACAGGTGAAAACAATCAAGGCGGGGCAGACAATGAAGGGCAGGGGCGTGAGGAGTGAGACACGAGGAAAGAAAGGTAAACAAACACAAAACCGAAGAACAGAAGCGACAACACAAGGGAAACAAACTAAGAGACAGAACAAAAACAGAGCACAGACCTGACAGTGGCCTTAGTACTGTTTAGTTCTGTGTTTGTGTAAGTATGGTAGTACTTGTTCTAATATCAGTACATCTTCAGTATGTTGCACTCAATGACTCCAGATCCTGTGTGTGCGCGTGTGTGTGTGTGTGTGTGTGTGTGTGCGTGCGCGTGTGTCATTTCAGAGTTTAGACCAGCTCCTCTCTAAGGTGTGTCCAAACGATTGGATCCTCGCTCTTCATCAGGTGCTCCTCCTCCTCCTTATCATTGGCAAATGGTTCCTCCCCATTGGGGGCGGTGTCACCCGTGACGAGCTTTCACAACTGCTGCTCATCTTCGTTGGCACGGCAGCAGATATCTTGGAGTTCACCAGCGAGACCCTGTCTGATGTGAAGTAGGCATTGTCTTTCAATTGAAATGTCTTTGTCATTCTCTTTAAGTTTGATCACACACCTCTGTTTTTGTAGATTCAGTCCTAGCCTCTGTTAGATGTTAACCTTGTCCAGGTTACAGATCAATACACAGTACCCACACTTACAGATCGGTACACATTACCCACACTGGTAATGTATAGTCCGGCAGTCATTATCCCGACGGGTACGAACAGGACCCCGACGCGCCGCGGACTATACATCATCCCTTACTTACAGATTGGTACACAGTAGCATGGGAATTTAATGAATGATGCTATCCAGCTGGATGAATGGGTGAAGGAAAATCCTGGCATGGATATTACCTTTCTGCTTCTCTGCTCTGTGTCCAATCAATGTATGCCCTCCAACCAGTGTGTGTGTGTGTGTGTGTGTGTGTGTGTGTGTGTGTGTGTGTGTGTGTGTGTGTGTGTTTGTCATAGGGAGAATAGTCCTCAGCTGGTGTATATAATCCTAGGAGTGTGGACGTGGAGTATGCTGCAGTTTCCTCTCCATCTGGCAGGTCAGTCTCCACACACACTTTAGTCTACACACACACACACACTTAAGTCTACACACACACACACACACACACACACACACACACACACACTTTAGTCTACACTCACGCCGTCAGCCTCCTCAGTCTACACTCACACACTTAAGTCTAAACACGCACACACACTTTAGTCTACACACACACACACACACACACACTTTAGTCTACACTCACGCCCTCAGCCTCCTCAGTCTACACTCACACACTTAAGTCTACACACACACACACACACACACACACACACACACACACACACACTTTAGTCTACACTCACGCCCTCAGTCTCTTCAGTCTAAACACACACTTAGGTTTACAGACACACACTTTAGTCTACACTCACACACACTTTAGTCTACACACACACCCTAAGCCTCCTCAGTCTACACACACATTTTAGTCTACACACACACACACTTTAGTCTGCTTGCATGCTGTATGCGGGGCTTGTGTGTGTGTGTGTGTGTGTCTTTGTTTACATGAAGTGTATGTGTGTGTCTGATTAATTATGTATATGTGTATGTGTGTGTGTGTGTGTTTGTGCTGGGGCTTGTACACTAACTCTCTGAGGAGTGTTTATGACTATGACGTGCATGGGTGTGTCTGATTAATTATGTATGTTGGTGTGTGTGTGTGTGTGTGTGTGTGTGTGTTTATGCTGGGGTTTGTTCACTAAGCGATTATGACTATGACGTGTTTGTGAGGCATTTCCTCCTAGTCCGGGGAAACAAGTTCCATATGGACTTTGCTTTCTAAATCACCACATTGCTGTGGAGTGTGTGTGTGACCACACAATGCTGTGGAGTGTGTGACCTCACAATGCTGTGGAGTGTGAGTGTGTGACCACACAATGCGGTGGAGTGTGAGTGTATGACCTCACAATGCTGTGGAGTGTAAGTGTGTGACCACACAATGCTGTGGAGTGTGTGACCACACAATGCTGTGGAGTGTGTGACCACACAATGCTGTGGAGTGTGAGTGTGTGACCACACAATGCGGTGGAGTGTGAGTGTGTGACCTCACAATGCTGTGGAGTGTAAGTGTGTGACCTCACAATGCTGTGGAGTGTGTGACCACACAATGCTGTGGAGTAAGAGTGTGTGACCACACAATGCAGACATCTTCTTCACTTATACAGTATTTCAGAAAAGCTCCCGGGGTGTTGCAGGTCAGCAAAACTTTAACTAACTAAATCATGCTGTAATTCTTACTGTCATTGGGTACTCTTGTTGCCATTGGTTACTTTTGTTGCCATTGGTTGCTCTTGCTGCCATTGGTTACTCTTGCTGCCATTGGTTTGCAGTGGACTGTGTTTCAAAGCAGCTGATTTTGTCTCTTATTATCACATATTAAAGTTTGCTGCATGGCAAAATTGTCCAAAGAAAACCGTTTCCTTGAGTCTGGTGAGGACGGATCAGACGCTCTTTTACCGTTTCCTTGATTCTGGTGAGGACAGGTCTTCAACAGGAGTCCTGAATGAGCCTGTGTTTCTGGGTCAAAGTTAAAGTGATAAATCAGTGCGCTGGATTTTGGGCTCCCCTTGACATAAAACAACTCAGAAACACAAACGTCTTTCATCTACTGCCCACACATTAACGTCACCCTTCAGTAATGAGAGAAACACATGAGGTTGGCTTGAGTGTCAGCAAAAGCTGCTATCTCAGCAGATTGGGTGGGGTGAACAGGAAATGGGCCTCCAGTGACAAACTCTTGGTAAGCAGAGCATGAATGTGGGGGTCTATTTAGTCACTCTCCCAAGGGTGTGTGTGTGTGTGTGTGTGAGTGTGTGGGAGAGAGAAAGAGAGACAAACTCTCTTGATAACTAAAGTGGGTGTAAGGGCTTCCTGATGGAGGCAAACTTGTTCAAGCACTGGAGAATCTCCAGCTTTATTTACTGTTGTGAGGATGAGCACATGCGAGAGCAGCACTGATAGCATTAGACTGTGTGGGTGTGTGTGTGTTGTGTGTGTGTGTGTGGACTGATAGCATTAGACTGTTTGTGTGTTGTGTGTGTGTGTTGTGTGTGTGTGTGGACTGATAGCATTAGACTGTTTGTGTGTTGTGTGTGTGTGTGGTGTGTGTGTGTGGGTGTGTGTGTGGTGTGTGTGTGTGGACTGATAGCATTAGACTGAGACATTTACAATCATTAGGGCATTAGAGACATCACTATGCAGCCTTCCTGTCAAGACTGTTTACACAGTCTTTTTATGAAGCCATTAATGGTGATGTCATTTTCTGTATGTGTTAGTGTGTCTTTATGTGTGTGTGTGTGTGTTTGTATCTGTGTGTGTGTTCATGTTTGTGCATGTAAACATGTTTGTGTGTGTGTGTGTGTGTGTGTCTGTGTGTGTGCATATAAACATGTCTGTGTGTGTGTGTGTGTGTGTGTGCGTGCGTGTGTGTGTGTTTTCCCCTCTCAGTGGTGACCTCGCGGCCCCAGGACTCGTGTGAATCGGGCGCGGATGCGGGGGGGTCGGGTGCAGAGGGGGGGTCACCTGGGTGCTGCGGCACCACCCTCCTGGCCCGGCACAGCACGGACATCTGGAACATCGTGGAGAGCCTCTTCATCCAGGACGGGCCCTTCCTGGTGGTGCGGCTCACCGTCATGACCTACTTCGACGTCTTCCACCAGATGCTGGTCTTCTTCGCCATCAAGAACTTCCTGGTGGTCGTGCTCAACTTCTACCGCCTCGTCGTCATCTGCCAGGACTACAAGCCCTCCTCCTCCTCCTCGGCCACGCCACTGCGCCAGTAGAGTGGGAAGAGAGAGGAGTGAGAGGAGAGACACACACTCACACACACACACACACACACACTTTCACACCAACACACACACACACACACATACACACACACACATGTGACATTTTTTTCAAAAGACTCACACACCCTAAGATACATGTATAACCTCACCCCCCCCCCCCCTCCACACACCGTAAGCTACATGTATAAACTCACACACACATATGGAAACACAGGCACACACACACACCGTAAGCTACATGTATAAATCCACACACACACCCATATGCAAACACAGGCACACACACACACACAGACTCACACACAAATGTAACATACAGACCTCTGTGATATTTACAGTGACACACTAACATGGGTAAAAACCCTATTCTTCATCCCTGGAACCTTTTTGGGGGGGAAAGAGGAATGAGGAAGAAGAAAAAAGGGATAGGATCAGACAAAGCCAAACAAGTGTATAAAGCCCATGAGATCATCTGGCCATCTGATGACCTTGTGGTTTCTGTGGTTTGGCAAAAATGTGTGTGTGTGTGTGTGTGTGTGTGTGTGTGTGTGTGTGTGTGTGTGTGTGTGTGTGTGTGTGTGTGTGTGTGTGTGTGTGTGTGTGTGTGTGTGTGTGTGTGTGTGTGTGTGTGTGTGTGTGTGTGTGTGTGTGTGTGTGTGTGTTTCTCGTGACCACGGGAGAGGTTTCATGTCATTGTGACCCTGTGTGACCCTGTGAATCTAAAGCCAACACGACTGGATTAACATGTCTTTTTTACACTTCCAAGACCGTTATATTTGGTGTATTTTGTATTTTATATGTTTTTTTACCTTTGTATGAGATTGAATCTGTTAAAAAACACTTGCCCCTTTTCATTTTGGGGAAAATGTGCTCACGTAATTAATGAGGTAGTTAAAGGCTTTAATAGGATGTAAGTACATATCATCACAACTTACATTGATGTGAAATAGTAATGAACTGTAGGGAAACTCTGCACTTGTTGATTACATATTGAGTGCACACTTCCTTAGGATACTTAGAATAAGATGAGGATGACTTCAAGCGCAGGCAGTAGATCTCTGGACTTTAGGGGGGAAAGTACATGAATCAACACTTGAATGTGAAACAATTCCGTTTAATATGAATTCAATATGCTCTGTAGTACTGTGTAAATAAAACATCAAAGTATATCTTAAGAGGACAAGCTCACTGGCTGTGTTAAAATGCTATGAAGTTAGAAGGGCGTTTCCCCTGTAGTCTGATCATATTTCGTGGGCAAACACAATGTCAGGCTCTCTGTGGATACATATTACACATGTAGAGCCTTTAAAGGTTTTTCATTTTAACAATTTTAAGTACATTTACATTTACATTTAGTCATTTAGCAGACGCTTTTGTCCAAAGCGACGTACAAGGGAGAGAACAGTCAAGCTAAGAGCAATAAAAAGCATGGTGTAACAATAAATACTACTTTACATGAGAATTAGAAAAACAACGACCTAGAAAAAAGGAAAAAGAAGTGCAGGAATGTAACTGCTGAAGTGCAAGTTAGGCGCTAGTCAGGTGCCAGTTAGGAGGGGAGGTGCTCTCTGAAGAGTTGGGTCTTCAAAAGCTTCTTGAAGGTAGAGAGGGACGCCCCTGCTCTGGTAGTACTAGGCAGTTTGTTCCACCAACATGGAACTACAAATGAAAATAGTCTGGATTGCCGTGCTTGCACGGACGGCAGTGCCAAACGACGCTCACTAGACGAGCGCAGCGTCCTGGGTGTAACATACATAACTGGGTGTAACATACATAACATACATCTATTCACTGTGTCCAGAGGAAACATGTTTAATCTGTATTTATGTGTGTGTGTGGGTGGGTGGGAAGGGAGGCTGATTTTGCCCATCCCCACAGGAAAACACACACACACACACACACACACACACAACTAGACACAGATGTGCTTTGACGCAAACCCTTTTCGTTTACAAGCCTCTCCTACAAAGATCACCCAGTCTGCCTCTCTCACACACACACATGTACACACAAATGCATTCACATACCACCACCCCTGCACACCACACACACACACACACACACACACACACACACACACACACATCAATGAGCCACACCATATGCATGCCAAGGCCAATGCCAATGCCATATGCATGCTTATTTTTTACGTGGCAAACCATATCTCTTGGAGTCATCAGTGCATTTCTATGTATTAGCGCAGCGCACATGTAACTCAGCTGCCCTACGAAGCACAAGAGACTTCACCCATTTCCCTGCAGACGCCTGCGGTCGGGAAACCCTCAGTCCTCAATCTGTGACTGGGAGGGAGCGACGATGTTGGAGTGAGAGGAGAGACACACACTCACACACACACACTCATACTCACACACACACACACACACACACAGGGAGGGAGCGTCGATGTCCGAGGAGCGTGGGAAGGGTGGGGACAGCATCAAAACAGTGCAAGGGGTCTATTTTTGACTTCGGAATGTCTGTGGAGCATGCTGCCATCTTTAGCCCAGTCCTGTCCGCACTCGGAGACAATGGAGAGGAACAGCACCAGGAAGCTGCCCTCACTCACACACACACACACTCACACACTTTTTACAGGTGAACTCCTTTTGATTGCACACACACAGTCGCTCACAAGTATACACTTTCTATAGGAAGACCACTTTCCCTGTCTGAACCAGCTTACAAATCACTCGCACTCACACACACCTTTGTATAGGAGGGTCACCGCACATGAACACACACTTTCTGCAGGAAGACCTCTCCTACTCTTTGTACTCATTCGCTCACTCACATGTACATTCAATCAGTGAGCGGGGACAAGCACGGGCCAATACACACGTTTCTACGGAAGACCTATATTAGTACATACACACCTTCACACACACTTTCATAAGGGAACCTAGTGTAGCTACACACACACAAGAGTGTAGCACTGTGCGATCAAGAGACAGTATTTACACATACCACTTTATATTCAATGAAAATGGAAAAGAATAAGGAAGAAAATACTTAATCCTTCTGGATTTTGTTGGGGAAATGGTGTACTGTGATGATTTTGCCTTTACATACCTGTTAGATTAAAACATAAAATGTCCACCTTTACATACCTGTTAGATTAAAACACAAAATGTCCACCTTTACATACCTGTTAGATTAAAACACACTGAAACCTTTACATACCTGTTTGATTAAAACACATTCAAACCTTTGCATACCTGTTACATTAAAACACATTCAAACCTTTGCATACCTGTTACATTAAAACTAGTGCTGTCAGTTTAACGCGTTACTAACGGCATTAACGCAAACCCATTTTAACGCCGTTAATTTCTTTATAGCGAGATTAACGCGAATTTTTTTTATTAATTTTTTTTTTTTGTTTTTTTTTAGATAAACATTCTTTTTGGCCTCGCAAACTGTGTAGTAGGCGAACGTTACGGTTTGAGTGAATGGTGAGCGCGATACGGCGAAATGGATGATAAAAAGCTTCTGAATGGAAAGTTTACTTTTAAAAGTTGTGTTGTGCAAAAGAAGCGAGCTTCACTGTTGTCTGAAAATGTCAACAGGCAGCTGGCTAAAAGCAAAGAAGTAGTAGGCTTACCTTTTATTGGTAACCTAACTGTTACGGTTCAATGTTTCTGAAATAAGAGGCCTGACTGCTATGTTCCCAGCAAACTTGAAAAAAAGAAAATATTAAGCCATGGTTTAACTGCACTATAGGCTGAGTCCTTGTTTACCTGAAATGTGCACTTTATAATTTTATTTTGTACCTGTTTGGCAATATTGGTTTTCAATAAAATAAAACATTTGCATAAACCAAGCCAATCAACTTTTCCATGTTGATAAGGGCATTAAAATACAAATAAAATGATGCAAAAAATAAATAAACGAAGGGACATTTAGAATAGATAAAAATGTGCGATTAATCGCGATTAATTTTGAGTTAACTATGACATAAATGCGATTAATCGCGATTAAATATTTTAATCGTTTGACAGCACTAATTAAAACACATTCAAACCTTTGCATACCTGTTACATTAAAACACATTCAAACCTTTGCATACCTGTTACATTAAAACACATTCAAACCTTTGCATACCTGTTACATTAAAACACACTAAAACACATGGAAACTTTTCTGGAGCTGACGCTCTTGACATCTCACTCATTCTGTTTTTAAAAAACCTGGCTTTTGTTCCCGAGGGCCAGAGCTCTCTTTTGTGGACCACCCAGCAGTTGAACCACTCGCATCAGATCAGGTGCTTCTCAAGATGGATCTAGTGCAATGTTTGTGTGTGTGTGTGTGTGTGTGTGTGTGTGTGTGTGTGTGTGTGTGTGTGTGTGTGTGTGTGTGTGTGTGTGTGTGTGTGTGTGTGTGTGTGTGTGTGTCAATGAATGGATCCAGAGGTGTCATTAGAAACTGTGGGCCCCTGTAAGTTCTGAGGCCCTCCGGCCAGCCTTGGCCCCCATTGGGCCCCTTCTCAGGGCTCTCTCCAGTTCCCCACGCACACACACACACACACACCCTTCTCAGGGGTCACACACACACACCAATAGATTTTTCCATTGTGTCAGGGCAGCTGTGTTATCTGTGTATGTGAGCGTGTGTGTGTGAACGTTTGTGTGTGAGCTTGTCTGTGTGAGCTTGTCTGTGTGAGCGTGTCTGTGTGTGTGTGTCTGTGTGTGTGTGTGTGTGTGTGTGTGTGTGTGTGTGTGTGTGTGTGTGTGGTGTGTGTGTGTGTGTGTGTGTGTGTGTGTGACCACTGCATCAGGGTAGCTGTGTAACCTATTTGCAACTCTACAGGAAATACAGTTTCAATGTAATGTTTCTTTGGCTGTGAAAAGTCCGTTTTGACCACTTGCACTGCTTTCAGAGCCACGGCTTTCCAAACATCAAAGGGATTTAAGTGTGAGAAATGGACGCCTTGAGACAGGTTAGTCCCCTATCTGTTTTGCCTTCAAACACATAATTTGACACCTGTGGCTTGCCGTAGATAAGCCAGAGCCAGAGGAAAAGAAACATGACGCTGAAAATGAAAGCAAGAATGCGCCGCAGGGAGACAGCAAACTTCATCAGGTTTCTCATCAATGCAGGAATCTGATGTGTGGTGTATGAACACAGCTGCTCTCCTGTGTGTGTGTGTGTGTCTGTGTGAGTGTGTGTGTTAGCGCGCGTGTGTGTATTTGTGTGTATGTGAGAGTGTGTGTATGTGTGTGTGTGTCAGGAACAGTCTTGGGTTTGTATTGGTTGCTGCCTGCCATAGGAAAACTGATTGGCTGATTGACTGACCGAATGACAGTATGGAACTTATGAGTCTCTTCATGCATTAGACTTTGAATAGGGGGTGAGTGTGAGGTTGAGTGTGAGGGTGTGTGAGGGTGAGGGTGAGGGTGAGGGTGAGTGTGAATGTGTGTGTGTGCATGTGTGAGGGTGAGGGTGAGTGTGAGGGTGTGTGAGGTTGAGTGTGAGTGCGTGTGTGTGCGTGTGTGAGGGTTAAGGTGAGGGTGTGTGGGAGTGTGTGTGTGTGAAGCTGAGGGTTAGGGTTAGGCTGAGGGTGAGGAACTAGCCTCACATTCTATTTGAAATGGTTGCTTTGCCTGGTCTCCTCAGGGACTTTGGTCTGAGCCACACAGAAATCACTCCACCGTCTGATCATTAACCTTCACTTCGTCACTTACTATCCACCCACACTATCCACCCCCCACCCCCACACACACACACACACACACACACACACTGACACACACACACACACTCTCTCTCTCACACACACATACTCACACACACTCTTTCTCTCACACAGACTCACACACACTCTCTCTCACACACACACACACACACACACACTCACACACACACACACACACACACACACACACACACACACACGCACACTCACACACACTCTCTCTCTCACACACACCCACACACACACACTCACACACATTATCTCTCTCACACATATAGAAACACAAACACACGTGCACATAGTTATACACACACTTACACACACACTCACCTGCTTAGAGGCATGCATACACACACAGAGAAACAGAAAGAGAGAGAAGCCACACATGCCAACACAGAGAAACCTGGTATTTTCATGTTGTACGCACACACAGACTCTGAGGGAACTGAGATCATGGCCTGTGCTGAGCACAGACAGGGACACTGGAACTGACCCATCACGGGTTATATGCTTCGCCCAACAACTCCTCCCGTCTCATCTCATTGTGTCGTCCCATCTCGTCTCATCTTGTCTGAGAAGGATGCGGAGCGAACACGCTTCAGATTCAGATCTGGGCAAGAATCAGTAGTTGCTCAGTCTCTTAAGCTCTCAGTCTGTCTCCCAGTCTGTCTCCCGGTCTGTCTCCCGGTCTGTCTCTCAGTCTGTCTCTCAGTCTGTCTCCCGGTCTGTCTCTCGGTCTCTCTCTCGGTCTGTCTCTCGGTCTGTCTCCCGGTCTGTCTCCCGGTCTGTCTCTCGGTCTGTCTCTCAGTCTGTCTCTCAGTCTGTCTCTCTTTCTTTCTTTTTTTTAATATTTAACACTTTTTATTGGTGTTTTTTGGGTAATCAATAGAATTATAAAATTACACATCACAAATCTAATTATTATACCCCTACCCACAATAAGAACCACCCGCCCACCCCCAGCCAGCTTACCCCATGCAGCAGAAGTACATACATTAAAAGATCATGTAGAATGTATATATATACATATATATATAGAGAGAGAGAGAAAAGTATTGGATTATTACAATACAATTACATACCACAATGCTGCAAAACAAAACAGAGAAAAGAAATTAAAAAAAAAGAAATAAAAACAAAAACAAAGAGAGGGAGGGGAGGGGGGGGGGGGTGTTGCCATCTAATCTTTCTCTTGTAGTGGGCTTTGTATGCTCTCATAGTATGACAAGAAAGGGGTCCAGGTTCTCTCAAAGCTCTGTATGGAACCTTTCAGAGTATATCTGATTTTTTCCAGTTTCAGGAGAGACATGGTGTCTCTGATCCATCTACTGAATGTGGGTGGTGTTTGTTCCTTCCATAAGAGTAGTATCAGACGTCTGGCAAGCAGAGAGGTGAAAGCTATGACAACATGGGCCCTGCCCTTAAGAGAACGTGTTTCATCAGTAAAGCCAAAAATTGCACATAATGGGTTTGGAGGGATGACCACACCAAACATTGTTGAGTAAGCATGAAAGATGTCTGCCCAAAATGTTCTGAGGAAAGGACAAGACCAGAATATATGTATGTGATCAGCTGGTTGACTTTTACAGCGCTCAGTCTGTCTCTCAAGCTCTCTCTCAGGGTCTCTCAGTCTCTCTCTCAGGGTCTCTCTCTCGGTCTGTCTCCCGGTCTGTCTCTCGGTCTGTCTCTCAGTCTGTCTCTCAGTCTGTCTCTCAAGCTCTTGGTCTGTCTCCCGGTCTGTCTCCCGGTCTGTCTCTCAGGGTCTCTCAGTCTGTCTCTCAGTCTCTGAGGTGGGCAGCGCTCTCTGTAATTTCAGGAGAGAGTGGTGTAGGTCACAGTATGATGGCAGGCACGTTCTGCATGTCCCAGATCAGGGAATGGGGCCGGACTTCTCTGGCATGAATCTGGCCAAGTCTCCTCTTTTGCCAGTTGCCATCTTAGTGAGTGGAGAATTCAGCTTCTCAGGGATCACTGTCCTGAACACAAGTGTGTGTGTGTGTGTTTTACCATACCATCCTGCTGCTGGGACTGTTTCCCCTGTACACACACACACTCACACAGAGCCACAGATAGCGTTGCACGGGAGAATAGCAGCAGCAGCCTAATCTGACTGCATGAATGACTGAAAAAGCTGCCTGCTGACACAGCAGTGAAAGACAAATAAATAAAGGAAGGAAGACAGGATATGAGAGAGGAAGGAGAGCTTAGAGGAAGAGTGGTATTCCAATGACCTTTGACCTGGTCTGTGTCCGTGCAGGTTTCCTGTAAAGAGCATGATAACTACTGACTGGCAATTACTCAACATGGTGTTGGCACACTGCATCTCATGTGCAGGTACATTCACCTTCAGTCATATACAAAGGATTTTATCCAGAGTGACTTACTACACGTGCACACAGATGAAGGGTTTTATCCAGAGTGACTTACGCGTGAGCCACACGTGCACACAGATGAAGGGTTTTATCCAGAATGACTTATGCGTGAGCCACACGTGCACACTAACCAAAGTGCCACGAGAAATACGAGTTTTGTAGGACTATATGTGCCATATAAGGAAGTGACTTACGTGCCATATAAGTTAGTGACTTACGTGCCATATAAGGAAGTGATTTACGTGCCATATAAGAATGTGACTTACATGCGATATAACGAAGCGACTTACGTGCCAAATAAGGAAGTGACTTACGTGCCATATAACGAAGCGACTTACGTGCCATATAAGGAAGTGACTTACGTGCCATATAACGAAGCGACTTACGTGCCATATAAGGAAGTGACTTACATGCGATATAACGAAGCGACTTACGTGCCATATAAGGAAGTGACTTACGTGCCATATAACGAAGCGACTTACGTGCCATATAAGGAAGTGACTTACATGCGATATAACGAAGCGACTTACGTGCCATATAAGGAAGTGACTTACGTGCCATATAACGAAGCGACTTATGTGCCATATAAGGAAGCGACTTACGTGCCATATAAGGAAGCGACTTACGTGCCATATAAGGTGTGCCATATCAGGAATAGGGAAGCGAAGAGGAAACAAGAGGGACTTGCGTGTGAAACTCAGTAGATGGCGAGAGCAGGGGGTGCAGCCTGATTCGTTTGGGTGGGCTCTGTCACCCAGGAGAGGGCTGTTTTGGGGGTACTCTGAACCCCTGCCTCGCGTTTAATGAATCCAATTAATTTGTGGTCATATTCTGCTGATCATCACGTGCACTCTTCCAAAAGCTAACTAGCCTATGGGAGAAGTTTGTGCTAAACAGGAACAATCAGATGTTAGATTTGACACGGGACCCATGGATCCCAGAAATACCCTAGTGGAGCTGACACAAATACCTCTCGACACACACACACACACACACACACACACACCCACGCATTCATTAAACAGAGGGCCTTATCTCTCCCCTTAGCAACATCCATATTGTTGATTCAGTAAACATAATTATATCTCCCTTTCATTGCACTTCCCTGTGTGTGTGTGTGTGTGTGTGTGTGTGTGTGTGTGTGTGTGTGTGTGTGTGTGTGTGTGTGTGTGTGTGTGTGTGTAAACATAATTATATCTCTCTCTTTCATTGCCACAACACTCCACTGAGCCGGACTGGAAAGAAAGGCACCATTGTTTCTTATGTAGAATTGAATCAGTTTATTTTGGGTCTGATATCTAAGCAAGCTAAAACCTCTAAGGCTTTCACAATCCACAGCTGGAATCCATTAAAACATAGAAGGATACGGAGCAGTTTAACACACATTATGACCTATTTCAAGGTTTCATACTGTTTCCATTTTAACCCACGTCAGAATCAAACTGTATTATAATCACCCCTTTAAAGATGCATTGCCGTAAATCATCCTCCCTTGACAAACCCAAGAGCTATATCTACTACCCCGATTAATTCACTTTGCCCAGTTTCACGTGTGGTGTGTGTGTGTGTGTGTGTGTGTGTGTGTGTGTGTGTGTGTGTGTGTGTGTGTGTGTTTAGTGACATGGAAAGGTTTAGAGGGTGTGTGTGTGTGTGTGTGTTTAGTGAGATGGTAAAGGATGAGAGGATATGTGTGTGTATGTGTGTGTGTGTTTAGAGAGATGGTAAAGGATGAGAGGATGTGTGTGTGTGTGTGTTTTTAGTGAGATGGTACAGAACGAGAGGGTGTGTGTTGTGCTCCCCAAACGAGATGCACGGGTTCAGCGTGGGAACCACCGCGTCCCTCAGCTCCACACTGAACCTCTGCAGGAGGGAGAGCGTGTCGGCGTCATAGAAACACACCGCCCCCTGCTGGAAGTCCACCAGCACACCAACCTTCCTGATTCTCCTCTCCACCACCAGAGGGCTCTCCTGAGCACCGTGGGCGATGAGGTACTGGCCATTCCCGTGGTAGATGTAACAGAAGACCTTATTCAAGTCCGCGGCGGCGCTGTCCGCACCCTGGAGCCCATTTACCGCGGCCGCGTGTGAGAGGCCGATCAGCCAGTAGGGCTTCTCCCACACCAGCACCTCCCAGTAGTGCCGGCCGCTGGTGAACGCCTCCGAGGCCAGAGCGGTGTACTGGGAGTGGACGGAGTCCAAGTCGCCGTCCTGCTGGAGGGGCAGCTTGCTCCAGCGCACCTCCCTACGGTCCTCAGACACCTCCAGCTTTGGGTGGGCCTGCTGCGGGTCCAGAGTGAGGGCCTGCAGGTCTGAGGAGAGGAGAGGAGAGGAGAGGAGAGGAGAGGGGGGCTGATCTGATCACGACACTCGTGTCTGTAGGGTGTGTGTGTGTGTGTGTGTGTGTGTGGTGTGTGTGGTTGTGTGTGGTGTGTGTGGTTGTGTGGGGTGTGTGTGGTTGTGTGTGGTGTGTGTGGTTGTGTGTGGTGTATGTGGTTGTGTGTGGTGTGTGTGGTTGTGTGTGGTTATGTGTGGTTGTGTGTGGTGTGTGTGGTTGTGTGTGGTGTGTGTGGTGTGTATGGTTATGTGTGGTTGTGTGTGGTGTATGTGGTTGTGTGTGGTGTGTGTGGTGTGTATGGTTATGTGTGGTTGTGTGTGGTGTGTGTGGTTGTGTGTGGTGTGTGTGGTGTGTATGGTTATGTGTGGTTGTGTGTGGTGTATGTGGTTGTGTGTGGTGTGTGTGGTTGTGTGTGGTGTGTGTGGTTGTCTGGGGTGTATGTGGTTGTGTGTGGTGTGTGTGGTTGTGTGTGGTGTATGTGGTTGTGTGTGGTGTGTGTGGTTGTGTGTGGTGTATGTGGTTGTGTATGGTTATGTGTGGTTGTGTGTGGTGTATGTGGTTGTGTGTGGTGTGTGTGGTGTGTTTTCATGCTTACCTGACCACATGCGTGGGAAGCAGGTTGACAGGGTGTTAAACAGGTCATCCACCAACCTCTCCACCGTGGGCATCTTCCCTGGGGGGGCGCAGCCGTCTGTCTCCACCTCAGGCACGGTGGGGGGGTCCAGCACGGACCTGTAGTCACACACAGCCCACACCAGCTCTCAACACACAACTACCACATACCTTCACTTCATTACAGATCATCAGATTTGACCAAGTCCATTTTTGCATTGCTAGAACAAATAGGTTCTTCACCCGTTTATAAATAGGAGAACTATTTCATTCCAAATCCTCTTCATTTCTCAGTTATGCCTATAAGAATACTGGGCCCCATTTTTTGCAAGACCATTTCAGGAAGAACTGTGCAAAAAGATCATTCATTTCTGCTACACATGTAGGGTCATTTGGGATGCATTTCCTAAAACTCCAGCGCTGTTCTGACCTTGTTAAAGCTGACTTCCTGCATAGACTACAAAGCCTCAGATAGCAGCTTCCTGTGCAAAGCCCTGGCGCTAAGGGCGGTTCTACTTTATGCTGCGTTATTGAAGAGGCGATTTACGACCCGGCCTTCCTGCCCTGCCTCAGAAGCTGAGTGTGTTGCGATCACGTGATGATGAGTGTGTTATGATGAGTGTGTTGTGATGACGTGATGATGAGCGTGTTGTGATGACGTGATGATGAGCGGTTTTTGATCACGTGATAATGAGCGTGTCGTGTGTGAGTGAGACCTGTCACTCACCCCGGCGTAGTGAGATGCTGTGAAAGAGAAGAAGAAAAGGCATCAGCTGAGCCCAGACGCAGACCATAATAATAATATAATAATATAATAATATAATATTCACCCTCTATCTGGGGACACACTGTGAGAGCCTGCAGGTTACTATGACAACTCAAAACACTGTACCAGTACCACTGTACACATCATGAATATAGAATTTAATGACAGCGCCATCACATCAGGTGAATATTGAAGTCTATTTTCAACAGTATCATATGGAGAATGTCAACACCATTTTCAACAGTATCATATGGAGAATGTCAACACCATTTTCAACAATATCATATGGAGAATGCCAGTCAAGTGTGTGTTGAAATTACAATTTATACTGCATGACCAGTTTTGGCTTTTTCTTAGTTTGTTAGTGTGGTACCTGTAGCAGCTTCAGGTGGTTGTCCTCCTGGACGAGAGCCGCCCTGGTCTCCCTGAGAGTGTCTGTGTCTCTGAGGTGTCTCTGCAGCTGCTCTCTCCTGCACTGGAGCCAGTGACTGCAGTAGAGCTGCTCAGTGTCCAGCACGTCTAGCATCAGACGCTCGTCCTCCTCGATCAGAGCTCTTATCTGAGAGTAGCGGTGCTGGACCCGCAGCTTACACGCCTCTATGGAGCTCTGAGAGAGGGGGTCATTTAAAAGAGAGGTAGAGAAGTGGAGAGATACAAATTCTTTTTGCTGCACTACTTATACGGAAGTTTATAAAAGCAACAGAACGCATATTTGTATCCAAGCTACCTCTCGTATTGCAATTTTGCAATTTATTTCTTGAATTTGAATGTTTTTGTATGTTGTCCAATGTTACTGTTGTTATCGTGCACCTACCTGTGTCTCTGAGAAAAGCAGCTCCACTTCCTTCAAGGTGTTCTCAACCCTCAGTCTGGTCTCCAGCAGGACACTCTCAGTGGACTCCAGCTTCCTCTGTGGACACGCCAGAGACACAGAGACACTCTCAGTGGACACACCAGAGACACAGAGACACTCTCAGTGGACACACCAGAGACACAGAGACACTCTCAGTGGCCTCCAGCCTCCTCTGTGGACACACTAGAGACACGGAGACTCAGCCTTCACTCTCTTTCAGTTGTCTCTGAGCAGACAGGGGGTATAGAGAGGAATGCCGACCCCTTTCACTGAAGCCCACAGAGCAATACACACTGCCTGGATCTGTCAGTCCGCTTCTACATGCTATCAGTTTCCCAAATCTGTAAATTATTGTTGTTATTGTTTGTGTTTTTAGTCAAGCCCATGGTTCTGAGAGTGAATACCTTATCTATCCCTTATGTATGCAGCCCACAAGCATCCTACTATTAGTTCTATTAGATCTTTTGCCACATGAAAAACTCTCCACAGCTAACCCTATAGCTGAACCCCTAACATAACCCTATAGCTGAACCCCTAACATAACCCAATAGCTGAACCCCTAACATAACTCTATGGCTGAAAGAATCCACAAAAGCCTTCAACAAAAGGTTCTGAACAGGACTTGTAAGGGCTCTTCAAGGCAAGCCAAATTACCTTTTTATCTCTGAGACACAAATGTAAACCCCTCCATCCCGACAAGCCTCATCTCACCTTGAGGTCAGAGGTCGCCTCCTGCAGAGACACCACCCCGTGACCCCGGTGGGCGCCCACAGCGGCACACAGCGCGCACGCGGCCACCTGCTCGTCGATGCAGTAGAGGCGCAGCTCCTCGCCATGCTGCTGGCAGCGGTACGGCAGCAGGTCGCCCGCCGGCTCCACCAGGGTGTGCGCCCTCAGCGCCTCCTTCCGCTGGTGCGCCAGAGCGTGTGCCGAGCACAGCGCCGCGTCGCACGTCACGCAGCTCCGCACCGCCACAGACACACGCTCGATGCAGTGGTCACACGTCAGCACCGCGAGACCCTGACCCGACAGAGCCGTGACCTGATGACCCAGATCAGCCGGAGTGGACAGCCCGTTCCAGCCCGGCCCGCTCTGGTCCTGTCTGCTCTCCTCTTGGACCAGTCTCTGCAGGCTGGGGTTCGCCTGCAGCTGGAGGTCCGGAGAAAGGAGGACCTGGCATTCTGGACAGAACAGGTGACCTGGCACAGGCGTGGTGATGCCTATCTGAGTGCCCGCCTCGTCTCCGTCCTCGTTCCACACCGCCCAGATGCACGCGCGGCAGAAGTTGTGCCCGCACGGGAGCACCACGGGGTCCGAGAACACGTCGGCACAGATGGGGCAGCTTAAGGTACCCTCCGCGTTCTCCATCCTTCCGCAAGCCCAGAAACCACTGTGCCCAGGGTGGCCTGACTCCCATAGACATGAATGTTTAACAGCCTGCAGCCCTGATCAGGTGTCCCACTCTTTGTTGTTCCCCTACACGTGGATCACCTTACCCCAGGCTGAGAGTGAGTGCTAAACAGGGCAGGTCAGTGTGTAAGCATACACGTCTTATTAACCCTTAAAACACTGTATTCACTATTCAGTCTCATTTTTGGCCGGCCAAAAGCCTCCAGATGTATGTGATTTGATGTGATTTTGGATTTAAAGGAAGAGGGAAGACAATATTTCCAAATGTGTCTGTATCTTAATTATTTTCAGTTCAGTTTCCAGCTGTTGTTGGTGTCTTTGTTTACATTTTTGTTTTCATTCTAAGGGCCTTAAAGGTGAAGGAATGGAATTGACAGGAGAGATGCATTGAATGCACTGGACTATATGAATACAGGAGATGCATGAGTGTTAAGACAAGAGGCATTTCTATTTCTCACTAAACAAAACAGCATATATTCCAAGTCAAAGATTATAGTAATCACATGACAGACGTTTCAAAAGATCCCATAGTGTTGGTCATTGATGGAAAAAACAACTCACCTTGATGTTATCTCCATCAGACGCAAGCATATTGGGGGGTGGGGGGGCTCTTTGGCTTCCAGTGTGGGGCACAGTGTGCGGTTTGCAAAGGGAACTAGATAGTCATTCATTCTACATCAGCAATAGACCGTCTAAAATTCCTCAAATTATTTCGATTCGAATTAACTTGAATTCCTTTCCACTGGGTGGCAGTAACGTACCCGGAGATATATTCATTGACAGTTGAAGAAGAAACCAGAATCTGTCCTGTAAACGCTGGAATCCTGTGGCATAATGCAATAGCGTTAATGTTTTACGAAAAAGAGGTATTGACTATTTGAAACGCCAGCAGCAATGTTGAGGCAGAGATCTGTCTGATCTACGAACGAATCATTTTCATGAACTGGTAACGGCAGTGCGAAAATTCATACAGAAATAAGTGAAAGCTCTGCAAAATGAATGAGCCGGAGGGACTGCGGTTCAGGCGACTAAACCGACCTCAAATCATTACGGACTCCCAAGAACCTCGATACAAGGGCACAAGGTAGGGTTGGAATGTTGTTGCGTGGTGCTGAATATTAGCATGGCAGGTGTTTCAGGGAAGACGTACGCAGGCGAAAGTAAAAGGGCTGCTGTATGTTTTTTCATAATCCAGGTCAAGCCTCTGTCTGTCGTGACATAACGCAGCAGCGCATTGTGCTTGAGATTAACGTTATATTCTGTTTTCGTTCACAGCACATACAGCGGGAAGGTTTTCCGAGTGACGCTAATCTGTGTGGGGGGATTTCTCGTACTTCCACTGCTGGTGGTCATCCTGATTCTGGAGTCTCCGATCCACCCCGAGGTCTTCAGGTATGCGGTGACGGATGTTTAAAGCAGCTCTGCTAGGTCCTGAGTAGCTTGCTACTCGAGTCCCCGCTGTGCTGTCAACACCTGTAGGCGAGAGACAGCGTCCCCTTCTCGCTGCATGCACCTGCGTCCCCTGAAAGATTTATCGGGAAAAACACGAATTCAGTGCGCCATGGAATACCCGCAGCTATCGAGCTAGCCGTGCTTTCGCATGTGGATTCACAGATGGTTGCATACATAACAATAATGGAAACAGTTTCGTGAGGCGTATCACGGTAGATAGTGAGAATTTTAAAGGACATATTCACAGGGCACCTGAATATTCGGAATAAGCTTATTTCATCAAGTGAAATTTTTCAAGTGTGTGCATACATGCTTAGATCAGCTGTGTGCAGCCTGTTTGATGTCTTGTCCAAAAGCTGACACTGGTGGATTTGTACCAGAGCGTAGTTGGATGCAGCCCATACTCCCCTACAGAGTGTAGTGTGTTCTCTCACTGCTCTGTGTCAGAAGGGGGGTGTTGTCTCTCTATGGCCCGTGTCAGCTGCAGAGTAAAGTGTGTGTTGTCACACACTGGGCTGTGTTTGTGTATCACATGACCCTTGAGCTCCTGAATGACTGGCAGCTGTGTGTCCTGGAGTCATGCACACATTCCTTCTCTCCCCCAGTCTGCATTCTTTTTTAGGACTTCATCTGATTTATTGGGCTCTCTCTCAATCTCTCATCTTTGTCTCTCCTCTCATCTCTGTCTCTCCTCTCATCTGATACTCTCATCTCATCTCTGTTCTGGCCCAGACCCCCCCCCCCTCCCCCTCCCCCCGCTCCGTGGTCTGTCTGCAGGTCATTAGACTGCGTTTGCTGCTGCTGTGTCAGACATTAATGATTTACTCAGGGGACTTCGCTACATGAGTACTGCACTGCACTGCACCTTCACACCCATCCACGTGAGCCCCACCTCGGGCACGGGCACGGGCACGGGCACGGGCACGGCACAGATCCGGTAGGGGTCTGCCAGCTGCGCCACCTCGGGCACGGGCACGGCCCAGATCCGGTAGGGGTCCGCCAGCTGCACTGCATCAGGGTCCGATCTGATCTAGAGTCCCTTCAGGGACAGCTGGTCCACCGACACCAGGTGTTATAGAAAAATATAAAAAAAATATGCTCACCACTATATGTTTGACTTTATGATGTCCCTTTGTAACGCTTAATGGAGACCATGGCTGTTGGATAAATCTGATTGGTTGGTGTCATGCCTGATCTAGAATGGATTAAAGATGGTAGGTCAGTGTGCTTCCTGTGTTTTATGTATTTTTTCTCCCTCTGCTCTGTGCCTCTCTCCATCTCTCCCTCTCTCTCCATCTACATCTCTCCATCTCCCTCTCTCTCCATCTACATCTCTCCATCTCTCTCTCTCCATCTCCCTCTCCTCCCTCTCTCTCTCCCTCCATCTCTCCCTCTTCTCCCTCTCTCTCCATCTCTTCCTCTCTCTCCATCTACATCTTTCCATCTCCCCCTCCATCTCTCTCTCCCTCTCTCTCCATCTCTCCCTCTCTCCATCTCCCCCTCCATCTCTCTCTCTCTCCATCCCCCTCTCCCCCCTTTCTCTCCCTCTCTCTCCATCTCTCTCTCTATCCCTCTCTCCCTCTCTCTCTGTCTGTCAGCCTGAGTGAGCCTCCTGAGTTGACTGGCTGTTATGAGCCCAACCTGAAGCTGCGAGAGGCACAGCGCCTGTATCAGGACCAGCTGGTCGGACCGGAGTCCATCGCCAACATTGGAGGTCAGTGTGTGCTGCACGCCAGCAGGGGGCGGCACACGTCACCCAGTGTGTGTGTGTGTGTGCGTGTGTGTGAGGGAAAGGAGAGAGAGTGAGAGCCTGTGTGTGTTTGAGTGTGAGAGACCAGTGAGTTTTTGTGTGTGGATAGGCATGTTTGTGCGCAGGCAATCATGCTCATGTGGGGGGTTGTCTGTCTGTCTGTCTGTCTGTCTGTCTGCCTACCTGTCTGTCTGTCTGTCTGTCTGTCTGTCTGTCTGTCTGTCTGTCCGTACTTGGTTATCTGTATGTGCATTTTTGTGTCTGTAGTCTGGTTTGGCTAGACTGTGGGTGAAAGTGTTAGGAATAATATCAGTTTATGACCCCGCCGTTCAGAATGGATTACCTCATACTGTGATTAATATTTAAATGAATTAATATTCATTTTGCTGTTAAAACCCATTATGTGCTTTGGTGTATTGATTTCTAAAAAGATTAAAAAAGAGACATTCATTCTGTTTTTCCAGTTTCATTTAAAGGAAATGTCCATTTTGTTTCATCTACTTAGCGTAATAACATTTTCTGTGCCCAAGAGATTAGATAGTGTATCATGGTTATGAATGTGACATATCAGGGATATTAGGATTGGCTTTTGTATGGCAATAAAAAACAACTTAGCCCCCCCCCTCTCTCACAATTTCTCCCTCTCTCCCAATGTCTTCCTCTCTCTCTCTCTCTCTCTCTCTCCAAAATTCTCTCTCTCTCCCAATTTCTCTCTCTCTCTCCCCCTCTCCCTCTTTCACTCTCTCTCTGCATCTCTGTATCTTTTTGTGTGTCTCTCTCTGTCTGTAGATGTGCTGTACACGGGCACTGCTGATGGGAAGATCCTGAAGCTGGATGGCAAAAGTGTTAGTGTATTGGCCAGGCTTGGCAGGCCTCCCTGTGGTAAGACACTTATATGAACACAAAAAGAAAAAACTCCCTCCCTTCCCCACTAAACACACCCTGCAACTTGAAGGCAGACATTAGTAGCAAAGGAACTCAGCCCCCCCCACGACACACACTACAGCCCTCCGACACCCACCACAGCCCCCCCTCCAAACCCACCCCCCCACGACATGCACCACAGCCCTCCAACACACACCATACATTGCCCCCAACTCTGTGTTGCTTCACCTGCTGCAGTGAACATTGAAAGCCAAATCTGAACAGACAGACAGACATGAAAGGCAGCTTTCAGACCCATCTGGCCCTCATCCGGCGCTCATCTGGCCCACATGTGGGCACAGCCACCAGCAGACGCATCAGTCACAGCAAAGACACACCGGCCTTTATGACAGCACTAGGGCCATTGCATCAAATATCAGATACCTCTTCTGTCGTAGACATGATTTGTCAACCTTCCAAAACCCTCAGGTTCCCATGACGACGAGCCGACCTGTGGGCGACCTCTCGGCATTCGCGTGGGGCCCAACGGCACGCTGTTCGTGGCTGACGCCTACCTTGGGTTGTTCGAGGTTAACCCCGTCACAGGTAAGATACCCAGATGCCCCGACCAGAAAACAACATTTGTAGTTACTTGTTTAGCAGTTACTACAGCTCAGTCGTTCATTTGGTTCCTGTGCCTTCCAACCACAGCGGCTTGCAGCTCTTGCATGCTCTCTGAAAAGACCATGTCTTTGGTGTGGTTCGCACCATGTTGTACCAGTTGAACCACAGCAGCACAACATTTGAACACTGGAATTTTGACTCCCATGGCATCCAGGAAACTCACGTCGTAAAGTATAAATCACCTGTCCAACCCTCCCCTCCCCTCTCCCCCGCCCTCCTCCAGGTCACGTGACCACGCTTGTGCATGCGAGTCAGATGGTGGCCGGGCAGCGGCTCTCCTTCATTAACGACCTGGACGTGACGCAGGACGGCAGGAAGGTGTTCTTCACCGACTCCTCCAGCAGGTGGCAGCGTAGAGACTACCTGCAGCTCATCATGGAGGCCACTGCAGATGGACGGTGAGACACAGGAGAGGACAGGCGCAGTCACAGGGCCTCTGATAGGACACTCTTTAGTAGAACCTGATAGATCACTCTTTAGTAGAACCTGATAGATCACTCTTCAGTAGAACCTGATAGAACGCTGTTCAGTAGAACCTGATAGAACACTGTTCAGTAGAACCTGATAGGACACTCTTCAGTAGAACCTGATAGAACTCTTCAGTAGAACCTGATAGAAAACTCTTCAGTAGAACCTGATAGAACACTCTTCAGTAGAACCTGATAGAAAACTCTTCAGTAGAACCTGATAGAACACTCTTCAGTAGAACCTGATAGAACACTGTTCAGTAGAACCTGATAGGACACTCTTCAGTAGTACTCAGCAGGCTACTGGAAGGCTTCTCCGTAGTGATCATAAGGCCGCAGAGTACACTCTAGTAATAATAAGTAACAATAATAACTCACCACAGAAGCCTTTTCAAGAGTAATAATATGGCTTACTTTAATATGGCTACCTCCTAGAGTAGTTGTCAGTAGTAATCATATGGGTGTTTATAGAGCACTTCTTCACATGGTGCCAACAACATCTGTTCCACACCCCACTTGCTCTTGTGCACCATGGCTTAAATACTAGTAATAAGGCCACTTGGTCTCTGGAGGACTTTTCAATAGTAGTCTCAAGGGTAAACATTGTAAGTAGTGCTTTTTAAATGGAGGAGACCCTTCACAGGGCTTCAGCAGTATTAACATGGGGACCAGATGTGTGGAGGGCTTTCACGTCCTAGAAGGCACTCGTGTGTGTGTGCGCTTGAAGATAAAGTGCTTTCAAGATGAACGCAGATGACCAGCAGATAAACAAGCCTCCAGCAAACTGTTGGGGATGATTTAAAACAATGGGCTTGATGCAAAGAGGGCTCAGAGCACCAGTATTTGGTATTTGGTGCTGATTATCTCACATTTACTTAATAATCTGTATGAAGCATCTAAATTGTGTCCGTGTGTGTCCCCGTGTGTGTCTATGTGTCTCCGTGTGTGTGTCTGTGTGTGTGTCTGTGTGTGTGTGTCTCTGTGTGTGTCTGTGTGTAGTGTTCTGGAGTATGACACGCTCACCAAGCAGGTGTCTGTGATGATGGAGGGCCTGCGTTTCCCTAATGGCATCCAGCTGCTCCCAGACGAGGAGTCTGTGCTCGTCACCGAGACAACCATGGCAAGGATCCGCAGGTCAGATTCAACCTCTCACTTTTACCCTATGACCTCTGAACCCTGCACAGATAACAGCAGGGTGCAGACAACCATGGCCAGGACCTGCAGATCATGCTCAGCACCATAACCTTTACACTTTCACCTCTGACCTTTTCAATGGTGGACCTGAGCTGTCCCTGTGAGCCTGTCAGACACGTGTGTCACGTGTGTGTCACTGTCACTGAAAAACCTCAGAACCCTTCAAAAGCTGCTTCCCTCCTCCGCCCTTTACGTGGTGGCTTGTCTTTTTCTAATCATCACAAGGACAAGCCAGTGAGTGAGTCTGCCGTTTCAAAAACACATTAAAGGTGTGAGTCTGCTGTTTTAGAAACACATTAAAGGCATCACTGAGCCAGTATGAGTTTGCTGTTTCAGAAACACATTAAATGTGTGAGTCTGCTGTTTCAAAAACACATTAAAGGTGTGAGTCTGCTGTTTTAGAAACACATTAAAGGAATCACTGAGCCAGTATGAGTTTGCTTTTTCAGAAACACATTAAAGGCATCGCTGAGCCGTAAATATCTGCAGCGTTTTAGATGTGCATTTAAGAATAATGAAATGTTACTGTCAGCCGCCTGTGTTTGGAATGTGTTAGTTTGGTCGTCGGTAAACTAACAGGAAAGAAGAAAATGGGGACACACTTATGCATACTCACACACAAGCACACACTCACTCACACACACACACACACACACACACACACGCACACACACACACACTTATACATACTCACACACACACACACTTACTCACACGCTTATGAATACTCGTGCACACACACACAAACACACACACACAGTTTTGTGTTTTCTTATAAATACCAGCTTCCTGTATAATTAGAAAGCCTTTGACAGTACAAAGTGTGTGTTTGTCATACCAGTAAAGCTCGTTAGAGAAGAGAGAGAGCGAAAGAGAGATGAGTGAAAGAGAGAGAGAGATGAGTGAGACGTGAAAATGTTCTGGAGGTTCAGGGAGCATAAATGAAGGTTGCAGTCGTGGACACCAAGTAACACATTAAGTAGCACATTAAAACAGAGTGGCAGAGATAAATGGCGTGTCCTTTCGGTTTCCCCCCGGCAACAGGCAAGCAGAGACGAAGGATCCCCCTCCAGCATTCCTCTCGATTTCTGAAAGGAAATAAGGCGTGCGCGTGTGTGTGTGTGTGTGTGTGTGTGTGTGTGTGTGTGTGTGGTGCTTCAATGTCTTGGCTGTGATTTGGTTTATGGTTTAATCTCTTTTTCTCTCACTCTGTCTGTCTCTCTCTCTCTCACTTTTCTCGCTCTCTGAAAAGAAATGAGCATGAGATGAGATGAGATGCATTGATATGGTACTTGAGCACCCTGGCTATGATTTGATTTGACTACACCAGTGTAATACAGACCTGGTGGAGCCACAGTGAGGTTCAGGTGATGGACGTTAGCAGTCAAGATTAATCAATTTAAGGTCGCCCCAGCAGACGGCAGGGGAAGCTGGGCACCCCCTCTTACACCCCCCTTCTCTCATGCCCCCTAGGGGTCCGAGGGCACCCCTGAACCTGTCAGCCTCTGCCTGCTTCACTCATGGACACGCATCTGGAACTAAGCTGTGGTGTCTGGCATCCTGCAGAGTGCACGTGTCAGGACTGAAGTAGCTGATTGGCTCTTCTGGTCTGAGCTGTGGTGTCTGGTATCTTGCAGAGTGCACGTGTCAGGACTGAAGTAGCTTATTGGCTCTTCTGGTCTGAGCTGTGGTGTCTGGCATCTTGCAGAGTGCGCGTGTCAGGACTGAAGTAGCTGATTGGCTCTTCTGGTCTGAGCTGTGGTGTCTGATTGGCTCTTCTGGTCTGGCATCTTTCAGGGTGCACGTGTCAGGACTGAAGTAGCTGATTGGCTCTTCTGGTCTGAGCTGTGGTGTCTGATTGGCTCTTCTGGTCTGGCATCTTGCAGGGTGCACGTGTCAGGGCTGAACAAAGGAGGAATGGACACCTTCATCGACAACCTGCCTGGTTTCCCTGACAACATCCGTCGCGGCTCCTCAGGGGGGTACTGGGTGGCCATGTCTGCCGTGAGGCCCAACCCCGGCTTCTCCATGCTCGACTTCCTGTCCCAGAGGCCCTGGCTCAAGAAGCTCATCTTCAAGGTTGGCCATCAAGCATGAATCACCATCAGGAAACTATGATGAATTATGTGCATGTTTGAGACTGGCAGGGAGACTTGTTGTTTGTGTGTGTGTGTGTAAGAGAGACTGGCAGGTAGTCTTGTTATGCGTGTGTGTCTGTGTGTGTGTGTGTGTGAGACTGGCAGTTAGATTTGTTATGTGTTTGTGTGTGTGTGTGCATTCTGTTTTAGTCAATATTGTTCACGATGATGTTTTAAAAGCTCTCTATCGGCATCATGTCTTCTCCCCCAACACACACACCCCCACACATACACACACACACACACACTCACACTCCTCTCTCTCCGCTTCTCCCTGCAGATCTTCAGCCATGACGTGCTGCTGAAGTTTGTCCCGCGCTACAGCCTGGTCCTGGAGCTGCACGAGAGCGGCGTGTGTGTGCAGAGTCTCCACGACCCGCACGGCGAGGTGGCCGCCTACATCAGCGAGGCCCACGAGCACGACGGGCAGCTCTACCTGGGCTCCTTCCGCTCCCCCTTCCTGTGCAGACTGGACCTCAGCAAGGTGTGAGGGATGGCGAGGCCGCTGAGCCGAGCTGAACCGGGCTGAACCGGGCCCTACTGGGCCAAACGCCAGAGGGAGCCCCGAGGGACCTGTGGGTGTGTGTGTGCATGTTGGTTGTTTTAGTTTAGCTTTTACACAGCCTCTGATTATGGCTTATAAGAGCCAAGAGAGAGAACTGTCTCACTAGTCAATTCTTTTGAATTGGCACAGACCCATATACACACACACACACACACACACACACACACAATCTACATACACACACAATCTACATACACACACAATCTACATACACTTGCGCTCTTAACCTAAGGCAGCATAGTGTTATCTGAGATGTCGTTGAAACGCATCATGCAATATATAAACCTGCCGATAAGCTAGAGCCATACCGGCGTCATACTTAAGCCTGGTGGGCGTTTGACTAGAGGGGTCTTTGGATCAACACTATTGACGCTTGTGGTGATGTCATAGAGTTGTGAGAAGAAACAGAAAGGTCTTGTGCTTGTATTTCCTGCCCTGTACTGACTCACTGCTAGCTACATCCTGTTCTTAATTAAGGCCACGCTAGGCTTGTCCCTGCTAAAAGAGGACGTATGACCGCTGCAGCTAAAATCAGAACGTCAGAACATTCTAGATCACCACCACGCTCTGCAAACGCCTTCTACTGTGGTGCTGCATTACAGTAGGATTCTAGATCTTTTTAAATCACTACTAGCTTCTAAATTGCAAAAGCCTTCATTTTGACTGCACATGTAGTGATATTAATAGACCACTTATGAAGATACTACATCGTAGCAGTTGTCCTGGGCTAAAATATAAAACTGTATTAAGTTGTTATGTAATCATAGAGACTCCTATGCTTTATTTGTCCTTTTGCATCAGTACCAGTTTTATAATGGAATGCAATGATGTTGTGCAGCAAGATGTGGGTTCATGTTGAGTTTGGGGGGGGGGGGGGGGGCACAGAAGATATTCTAAAGCATTGGTGGGGGGGTACAGAAGATTTTCTAAAGCACTGCAAAAGAAGCAATAGGAAGCACAACTGGCACCCATATCAAACCCAGCTCAAATCGCTCAGATCCCTTTTTTTTTTCTTCTAGTCATAACATGTATCTAACCCAGGGCCGGTGAACACTGATGGTTTAAACCGGTAGGCCGAGACCAGGATTGGGCCTAGATTTAGGGTCAACCAAATTCTTATGGAACTTTGCACCTTGAGGGAATAATGGCGGTTTTGGTTCAGGACCTAGCTTCCCCCTCCTTGTCCAGGAACGCTGTTCTGCATGTTGGCATTCTGTGTGTCTCGTGTAAGACTGCTGTCTGCGACGTACTTCCTTGCCATAATTCTTTGCCTGACTGGAGGTCAGTCTGTGAGTGCTAACAGGAAAGCAGACTCCGATCTCCTCCATGACGTGCCATGCCTGGATTACTTTTAAAGAGATTTATTTAATCGTTTTTTTTTCCCTTCCCACCTTGTGAGAGCAAACCTCGTCCTTTGCCTCTGCACTTTCAGTTGCGTTGATCTGCACAGAGACGGCATGTCGCCTTTCCTCGCCGGCTGAAAATAGATGAGTCGCTTCTTCCCGATTCCCCTCCCAACGCAATCACTGGGAAAGGCAAAGCGCTCTTCATTACTGTCGCTACACAATACCAGAGCTGCGACTGACTTTACATAAAACACCCAGCTGTGCGAGACACAGAGGCGACAGGGTCATTTTTAGGTGTTGATATTTGTTCTGGTGTACTAGCTGTCTCTGTTCATGCCAGCATTGAATTGTGTTCAAACAACAAATGTGTGTGTGTTAGGTTGAGTGTTTCGTTTTTCAATTCAGCTCTTAACTCTTGTGATGTCTTGTTCTTGTACAAACTGAAAACTGCTGTGGTTAATAAACCGCAATGCTTTACCATTTCTCAGTGTCTCTCTACATCCTTCCTCTCATCAGATGAGTCATCCTAGGTTTCCACGACCCTTTAGACACACAGCAGATTTGAATTGCCTTTTGTGGATGATAATTGCTCATCAGTTGAATATGCTGCATATATCCATCACGGTGTGGCATAGAGAGCCTGGCAGCAGCAGCAGCAGCAGCAGCAGCATCTCACCGAGTAGAAGGGCATAGAGCCACTTCATTCTTCAATAGCCTCTGAGATGTTTCTGCATGAAGCCATGTAATCATCGCACTTTGCCCCAACTGGCATTCAACAACAAATAACCGACACACGTATGAGCACGAGGCATATGCCCCATTTATCAAGTCATTATATCATATATGTACTTGAAAAGAGTCCGAGGTCCAAGAAGGCTTCATGAAATTATTAAATAGAGACCCTGGCTACTGTTCTCTCAAAGGCCCCAGATTGCATTGCTTCAGCCATGTGGGATCAGTCTATGGGCTGACGTCCTCCTGCTAATTCATTACTTTACTGACTGAACAAGGCAGCCGGAGATGCATAAAACAGATTTCTTTCTGTATCTTCTAAGAATAAATTCAGAAGGCTTTATAATATGTCAGTCTCTTCTAGAGGTAAACTCACAAAAAGACAGCAAAGGACCCTTCAAACACACAGCACCTAAAGAAGACCCACACTGTCAAGTGTGTCGCTGCGCTGTGCTCTTAAAGGGCATTTCAAGCAGCAATCTAACCTCTCACTGGATGGATTTCTCTTTAGGCCTCCTCAGAAGCAAAGAGGACCTAAAGGAGAGCCAGCTGTTGATGCTACGTTCCGGTGCTTCTACAATGCGCTCCCCCTCTACACGCGCTCTCTTCATCTCCCAAAGCTCCTGCATTATTTAGTCCCTGCACCACGGCCCATTACGTTCGCGATCAGTGTCCTCACAATTCACCATTTTTTTTTCCTTTTTTTTTTTAAAACAGCCTCAACACCCCCAAGGGGAGGAAATGAACAGCTGACTGGAGAAAGAGCCTCGCTGAGGGGCTAGAGGGGGGGGGTCACTCACAGAGTCCAGAGCCTAAAGGATTCCCTGGTTGTCCTCAGAGCTGTATTCTGGTCATACTCAACTAGATGTGCCACTTTGTGAGATCCTGCCCCCCCCCCCCCCCCCCCCCCCCACACACACTCTACCCCAACTTCTGTCTGTGCCATACTTAACTCGGATGTGCAACTTTGTGAGATCCCCCACACACACACACACACACACACACCCACCCACCCACACACACACACTCCACCCCAACTTCTGTCTGTGCCATACTCAACTCAGATCTGCCCGTGTGTGAGAGCCACCCCTTCCTGGTGCAGGGACTGAGGGCTCATGCTGAACACTAAAACGCTTTCAGACATTCAGAAGTGTAACAGTGTAATCTTCCAACAGCACAGTTAAACAGACAGGCTTTCACACTACTCCTCATGCCTCCAGCATTGCACCAGGCAGAAAGACAAACAAACAAATACAAAAGACTGAAGCAAAAAAAAAAAAAGACACAGATACAAACAGTGCAGACTACAAATTGCACCTGTCTGAAAGTCTGTGTGTGTGTGTGTGTGTGTGTGTGTGTGCGTGTACTAAGGAGCTGTCTGAAAGTCTTTGTGTGTGTGTGTGTGTGTGTGTGTGTGTGCGTGCGTGCGTGTGGTACCTCTGTACTAAGGAGCTGTCTGAAAGTGTTTGTGTGCTGTGGCTAGCCATGCAGAGACAAGCAGACGTATTCATCCAATACAATTCATCCCTTTATTGAGTACCAACACACACCCTTACATTCACAGCAAAAACACTGAGATGGTCTACCATGTCATACTGACTGTGTGGTTCTGTGGGTTTGGATATTGAGCGTCAGCGATCAGTAACGATGTGGGGTAAGAGTTGGTGTGGTTCTGTGTGTTTGGATTCTTAGCGTCAGTCATCAGTAACGATGTGGGGTAAGGGTTGGTGTTGGTGTTGGGCTGTGTGTTTGGATACTGAGCGTCAGTCATCAGTAACGATGTGAGGTAAGGGTTGGTGTTGGGCTGTGTGTTTGGATACTGAGCGTCAGTCATCAGTAACGATGTGAGGTAAGGGTTGGTGTTGGGCTGTGTGTTTGGATACTGAGCGTCAGTCATCAGTAAAGATGTGGGGTAAGGGTTGGTGTTGGGCAGGGTGAGGGAAAGGTGGAAGCTCGTCTGACGGGAGGCAGAAGAAGTAGGTGGTTGTCATCTTTTTAAGCCAAGGCATAGACCACACTTGGAAGTTGCAAAGGAAGGTCTGAAAAAGAGACACACATACAACATTGTCAGATATCTATACAAAAACACATGAAGGATTCATTCACTCATTCGTTCCCACACTAGGTCAGTGGCTAAATATTTTCCCAGGCATTAGATCTGAACACTGACACACTCAGGAACCAGCAGGCATCATTCACACACTCACTAACAGGCATCATTCACACACACACTAACACAAACAGGCATCATTCACACACACACTAACACAAACAGGCATCATTCACACACTCACCTACACAAACAGGCATCATTCACACACACACACACTCACAAACAGGCTTCATTCATTCACACACACTCACTAACTAACACAAACAGGCATCATTCACACACTCACAAACAGGCATAATTCACACACTCACAAACACAAACAGGCATCATTCACACACTCACTCACAAACACAAACAGGCATCATTCACACACTCACTCACAAACACAAACAGGCATCATTCACACACTCACTAACTAACACAAACAGGTTTCATTCACACACTCACCTACACAAACAGGCATCATTCACACACTCACTAACTAACACAAACAGGCATCATTCACACACTCACCTACACAAACAGGCATCATTCACTCACTAACTAACTAACACAAACAGGCTTCATTCACACACTCACCTACACAAACAGGCATCATTCACACACTCACTAACTAACACAAACAGGCATCATTCACACACTCACTAACTAACACAAACAGGCTTCATTCACACACTCACCTACACAAACAGGCATCATTCACACACTCACTAACTAACACGAACAGGCATCATTCACTCACTAACACAAACAGGCATCATTCACACACTCACTAACTAACACAAACAGGCATCATTCACACACTCACTAACACAAACAGGCTTCATTCACACACTCACAAACACAAACAGGCATCATTCACACACACTCACTAACTAACACAAACAGGCATCATTCACACACTCACTAACTAACACAAACAGGCACCATTCACACACACACTCACTAACACAAACAGGCATCATTCACACACTCACTAACTAACACAAACAGGCATCATTCACACACTCACTCACTAACACAAACAGGCTTCATTCACACACTCACTAACACAAACACAAACAGGCTTCATTCACACACTCACAAACACAAACAGGCATCATTCACACACTCACAAACACAAACAGGCATCATTCACACACTCACTAACTAACACAAACAGGCATCATTCACACACTCACTAACTAACACAAACAGGCACCATTCACACACACACTCACTAACACAAACAGGCATCATTCACACACACACTCACTAACACAAACAAGAAGTAAAACCCAAGCAGTTAACACACTGCAACAGCATGCATTAGCACTGTGACCACTCAGGAGATGCTGGAACACGTAGGCAGAGATACAACACCAAATCTACAGGGAGCTCGCACAATCATCAAAACAAAGCCAAACCACTAGACTCAGGCTTGCAGACAGTGTGCAACAGCTCACACAATCACCAAAACAATCAACCAATCACTTCATCTTTTCCGCTCTCACTAATCATCATCATCTGTATCAGTTCCATTTCCTGCCATCATAACGCTGTCTCTCACTGCCCCTCACTCTCAGCAGCCATGTTGCCATGGCTTCAAAGGTGCGGATGGACATGGGTCTCCTCCAGCAGCCATGTTGCCATGGCTTCAAGGGTGCGGATGGACATGGGTCTCCTCCAGCAGCCATGTTGCCATGGCTTCAAGGGTGCGGATGGACACAGGCCTCCTCCAGCAGCCATGTTGTCATGGCTTCAAGGGTGCGGATGGACACGGGTTTCCTCCAGCAGCCATGTTGCCATGGACACGGGTCTCCTCCTGTCAGGTCTCTGACCCACCTCCTGTAGATGGCCCTGGGTAAACGGATGCATGCAGTTCTACCTGGGTCTCCTCCCAATCAGAGGCCTTTGAGGGACTCTCTACCTGCTGCAGGTCACTCTGCCCCCCCCCCCCCTCCCCCCTCACAACTCACCTGCTGCAGCGGCACCCCCACGACTCACTCCCCCCCTCATCCCATGACTCACTTGCTGCAGCTGTCCCTGGGGCTGGAACCTGCAGCTGGCCAGGTCAGTGTCCTTGCTCGACTTCCGGCACATGGTGCGGGAGATCTCCACCTTCAGATGATATAAAATCCCCTTCACGATCTGCCAGGGCACAAGAATGGGTCATGGTGATTCCGCTTTGGATAGTACTGTCCACCAAAAGGGATTTGGATTCACAGGTCTGTACAGAGCACTTAAATTAAAAATAATGGCAAAAGCGTCTGACTATACTCTCTGTTCAGCCATGCTAGTCCAGGCCATCAGGTAACCTTTATGGTCTGCTCTTCCTCAGGTTCAAATCCTCAAGCATTCATTTGAGATAACTGCTGTTCCCTAGAGTCTCCGTAGCAGTTCTCACTTGCTCTACGAGCTGCTTTAGCAGATACTACACAGCACATCACATGTGCAGCCAGTATGTAGTAAGTATCTGTGTTTTTCTCATCTACACGGCTACTGCCAAGACAAAGTAATACACCTTATCAGAACTTTACAAAGCATCCTAATGCTCTTTGTGAGATTATGACATGTCCTTAAGACTACTGTTGTGTCCGAAATACAACTTAACCCTTTGTGTTCCATACCAATCAAGCGATCCAGGTGTCAATAATTAGTCCTGCCAGCAGGGTCGTAGGCTCAACCTTCAATTCAAAGAAAATCAAACTAATGCACAAATGGCTCCTACACTAAGTCTCAAACTTCTAAACAAGAGTCAGGAGGCTGGATGTGTAGATCTGAAGTTGATTGCTGTTGTCCCGTCCAGCAATGGAGGTGGTTCATGAAGCATCTTGGTGTGTGTGCTGAGCAGGATGTTTTAAAGGCCCCTACTCCTCCTATAATTGTGTGTGTGTGTGTGTGTGTGTGTGGCAGGTGGTTGCCCTGGCCAATCAGGATAAGTTTCACTTTTGTCTTTTCATCTAACATCACTCAATCTAGGTGTGACCACTCCTGCTTCACACACTGAACTGCTCCATGTTTACAGATAAAAAAAACACTACACTACTAACAGTGGTTAGTGTGTCTCCCATCTCCTACCTGTCTCTGGGCACTGTCTACAGCTGAGGCTTTGAACAGGAATGCGTCGTTGGATTGGTTGTTAAAGGTGTTGGTTCCTGATAACACGGCCTTCTTAACCCCAGGATCATTCTTGCTGATGTTATGAAGAGCTCCTGGTCCTGGTCCCTTAACTGGAACTTTATCTACGAGAGAAAACATGGGCTTTACGACATTTCAGCACAAAAAACAATTAGACATTTCAGCAATACTCATGTTACTAAGCAAAAAAATGAAAACTGAAAGTAGATAATTTCATTGCTTTGGCAGGCAGGGGTTTGGAAAGCATCAAACCTCGGTAGCCTAAACTACATGTGAGGTCTTTCTGTCCGATCAGTGCACAGCAAAAACACATTCATACATACAGAAACACTTTCACACACCATAGAAACACACACTTGTTCTAGCCTACCAGACACCAAAGGAAACTAAAAACAACGTTGAAACCTTGCCGTGACTTACCCAATGAACATGAAGCAGCACAGATGCACAGAAAGAGCAGATAACATGCCTCCATGTTTCAGGACGGCTTCTCTCAACTGCTAGACGGTTTCCTGTGTGTCAACACTTAAAACCACCCAGTTAGTTAGTGTTGCAAGGCTGGCTTGCAGAGTCGGTTAGCCCACCGCGTCGTTAGAATATTAGGCTTTTTAACAACCAGCGTCTGAACGAACTGAAATATTTTCCATCATCTGGGTAGCATGCACCACAGGCCTATGTCCGAGCATAGTCATACCTTTACTTTATCGTGAGTCATTTTAGATATGCATCGAATAGGCTGCTTGGCTTCCTCAGATTTTTTTGTCTATCTTTTTATTTATGATACTGAACAGCCTTTTCATGGTTTTCAAAACCAGAAATCGGTTTTATGTCTATGAAATTAACCACCACGAAGGCACTCTTCCAAAAACACAACATAGGTTTTTTCAAATGAGACACTTTGAAGGCAGGAGGGGGACAGTAGACCACATCCTGTGCGAGTGAGTTGTAAGAGACCACAAACCTTTTGCAACTTATAACTCGTCTCTCATTTGGCGGTCCATTAGGAAAATAGCCTATGTTTATGTCGAAAACGCTGATGATATCCTACACGGTGGAACAATTAACCACACACTAAGTTATGTGCTTATGTTTGGGATATTTTGCTAAATTGTCTTAAAATATGTCCATAGATAATTTGTAGCATCATCAGTTCACCACTATAGAAACTACTGTTCGCAACCGGCAGGGGGCCTCACGACACTTTGTTTAGGTCGTATGATTTCATGCGCTCTGGTTCCTGAGGGTAATTGCTGGTGTCAGATCTGAAATTCAGAAGTTTTCAATTATTTAACAATGCGAGGCAACGGAAAGGAACGGCACCCAGGCGCACTAGACCGCTGGAGTGCCCTACATGATCGGCAAGGAAGTTTGAATAGTCTCTCAAAAATAGTCTCTCTTTCTCCGTTCCCTTACTAACTAAATTAAATATCAAATGACACGACCTAGTTTCAGTTTAAACATTTTTTTGGCTTTTTGTCACCAAGCCCAGTGTCAGTTAAGATATCATCTGTCTACAGCTACATCACAGGTGAGATTGCCTGGTCCTATGGCTGCCGGCTGCGGGTTGTCCTGCACACATGTGATTTGATGACTAACTCAGACCTCTCTTGCGTAAACGACACTCTATTTTTACCTGTGTGTGTGTGTGTGTGTGTGTGTGTGTGTGTGTGTCTGCACATGCGTGTGTGCATGCGTCCGCATGAGGTGAGGACATTTGATGTCACATATTTTGGTAATTGTGTGTGTGTGTGTGTGTGTGTGAGTGGTGGGGGGATGAGTCATGCTTTCCCCTGCACATGAGCTCACTGCAGACCTCCAGCCGAGAGTAGAGAGGCAGCGGACATGAGCGGGGTGGTCAGTGCTCCGGCCCACCACCCTTTGCAGACGAAGCTGGAAGCGTTTGTGGAGGCTCCTCATGGAGGTCTAGAACAGCAGGCGGGAGATTGGAGTGTGTTTGTGTGTGTGTGTCTTATTGAGGTCTACAACAGCAGACGGGAGATTGGACAGGAAATAATGAATGTTTGTTCAGCATGCTTCAGATGGTGGAGTTTAGAACCCAAAGGGCTCCTCTCCCCCCCCCCCCCAACAATACTCCGGGCACAGGGGTGAGTCAGGCGGCAAGGTGGACGCCGTGTGCTCGGCTCAGGGCAAGGACTAGCTGTTCTGCTCAAATCAAACATCCTGCCGAGCAGCACCGATACTCGATCACATCCTGAGAAACCTCACATACCACACAGACCACAGTGTGGGAAGTATGCAGTCACGCTCACAAGACTGTAGAAACCTCACATACCACACAGACTACAGTGTGGGAAGTATGCAGTCACGCTCACAGTAGAAACCTCACATACCACACAGACTACAGTGTAGGAATACTGCAGTCACGCTCACAAGACGGTAGAAAAGCTTCTACAGGGTTCAACATAACTATTTTATATGCATCAAGTCATTTAGCAGGTGCAGGTGCATTTATCCAAAGCAGCACATAGTTTTGCAGTTACACACTGTCCTTATTATGTGTGCATCTTGTGTGTTAAACTCTTGATCTTGGTGCTATTAGCATTTCTCTACCAGTTGATCTGCAGGAAGACATGATGAACACTGTAATGGCAAGAGGGGCTTGAGGGATGGATGGTTCTCTGTTGAAAATTGGATAAAAGCAGAGTAGCTGGTAGACTTGTGATTCCATGCAGGCAAGCTGTTCTAGATAATGACTTTCCCCTGTAATCCCACCCCTGCCATTTCTGGAGACTGTTTAGCGTCAGCTCCTTTTCACTTATCTAGTTGTGTTTTCCTCAGAGCTGATGAAGAGTGTGTTTCATCTTTGTTGCGTGTGTGTGTGTGTGTGTGTGTGTGTGTGTGTGTGTGTGTGTGTGTGTGTGTGTGTGTGTGTGTGTGTTTGTGTGTGTGTGTGTGTGTGTGTGTGTGTGTCTCCAGCTGTGTGGCCTAACCCAGAAACAAGCACTCGCCCAAGCTCAGCAGCATTCCCACTTAAACAATACATGAATGCTAATCGGGACTTCTGTGAGCTGAATTCAAAGCAGGCTGGCTCACAAGGGTGGTGGAACACACACACACACACACACACAGACACATGCATGCAAACACACAGAGAGACACATGCATGCACACACACAGACACATGCATGCACACACACATGCATTTAGACACACACACATGCATGTACACACAGACACATGCATGCACACACACTTATGTGTGCACAGACGTACACTTATGTTTGTTTATGCACAGATGCAAACATCATACTGAAACATGCACACACACACACACACAGACACACATACACAGGCAGCCATATACACGCGTACTGAGGCATGCAAACAGATAACCTAAATTGCAGTGGTTGAAAAAAGCCCAGCACAAGCCTCTACCCTGGCACAGCCGCTGGCACCACAGAAGGAGTGTGTGTGTGTGTGTGTGTGCTTGAAGTGTCTGGCTCAACAAACAGCATAGAACAGTGTGTGTCTCCTGAAGTTTGAAAACAGTGGAAAATCTGAGCGAATCAATGATTCCAATTCTCTTTGAGTCTCAATTATTCTCCACTTATTGCAGCCTTTGTGTTTTCTGTTACTCCTGCCATAGCCTTAAGAATAAAGTCGTCTCTAATTTATAATCACTGGATTTAATTAAGTCATCTCTAATTGATAATCATTCTGTTTAATGGATGATAAACAACGGCCAGGTGTTTGCTGCCGTTCTTGTTTCTCCTCTGTGCCCAGAATATTGCTCTTCGCTTCCAGCTGGGTAGACAAGATCCAGGGGTGGAGAGAGAGGGGGGGGGGCGGGGGGTCACGTGACAGCAGCTAGGGATGGTGTGACAGAGGCAGCGAGCGAGAGAAAGACGAGATGAAGAGTTTTGAGCCGGGGTGACGAGTGCACAGCTGTCACTGGCTGTCAAATTACGGCGGCCCACTAAACATACATCATCTCCAGCTGGAGGAGCCATCACTTGAGTCTGTCCCATGACACTGAGATGAGACGTGTGTGTGTGTGTGTGTGTGTGTGTGTGTGTGTGTGTGTGTGTGTGTGTGTGTGTGGGGGGGTGAGCTCTGGAGTTATGAGCAATAAAAAAATGTGTTTTGTGTCCCCAAGGTCGTCGGAACAAAAAGTGAAGCAAAGACATAAACATGGCTGTCTCCGAAAAACAAAATGAGATCGCTGCCGCGGTCAAACAGCTTCCCAAACACCCCTTCCATGGGTCTGACTGCTTGAGAAAAGCACCCGCTTTGACCCAGAATAACAACAGCGCCTGCCTGCCTTAAAGCGCAGCTGTGTTCCATTTAGCACAGCCAGTTAGCACACAGAGATCCTCCATCACACGGCGACTGCTTGTGCCTCTGGTTCAGTTTTAATTAAAAATCACAGTTATTGAATCTGAATCATTACCATGATCACACATTATGAAAGTTCCTCTCTCACTGCAACCCCCACAAATGTGTGTGTGTGTGTGTGTGTGTGTGTGTGTGTCTCTGTGTGTGTGTGTGTGTGTGTGTGTGTGTGTGTGTGTGTGTGTGTGTCTGTCTGTCTGTGTGTGGGTGTGTGTGGGTGTGTATAGTTTCTCCCCAGTGTCATTATGAGCTGCTCCCTCCAAGGCATGTGGCATTATGAGCTGCTGAGACGTTACTTGTCTTCAAAATGGCTGCTGGTGGTTGGGGCCTCGTTAGCGGTGGCACCACCTCTACAGCTGACGTACGACAGTCGCTCTCAGAGCAGATCTTTCCATCAGAGACACCCCAGGGGTGTGATGTCCCTCAACACAAAAGTCCTTCTGACACACACACACACACACACAGACACACACACACACACACACACACAGACACACACACACACACACACACACAGACACATAGACACACACACACACACAGACACATTCACACACACACACAGACACAGACACACAGACACACACAGACACATTCACACACACAGACACACACAGACACATTCACACACACACACACACACAGACACATAGACACACACACTCACACACACAGACACACACACACACACACACACACAGAGACACACACACACACACACAGACCCGAGGGGTGTACTGTGTGCCTCAGCACAAATGTCCTTCTGAGACCAGGACAAAAACCCGTTTTTCAGCGTTCCTGTGCAGTCTATACATCAGGTTAATTTGAGCAAATAGAAGATAACCCATGCAGTTTTTCACCTTATGAGGAATCTAGATCAACCGCATAGCAGTGTGTATTCTTCCTGGACCCCAGGAAGAATAGTCTCCACTACGGTGTAGACTAATGGGGATCCTTAATAAACATAAACATAAACAAACTGCTGCATGGAGTGAGAGAATGAGCAAGAACTAAGGGAAATAACAAGATATTGTATTCTGAGTGAAAATTATATTTTGTGGATGTGGTGGCTGTACACACGTAGGGTGTGAAGCAGTACCTGTGAGTTATGTCCTGCTGTTCTGAGAGCTGTGTGGTGGGCCTGGCATGCTGTGTTGGTACTGTTTGGCTTAACAGCGAGGGGTGGTACATGCAGACGAGTGGGTTCAGATGCAGATGGTGAGATTGGGGGTTCACCTGCAGATGGTGAGATTGGGGGTTCAGATGCAGACGGTGAGATTGGGGGTTCAGATGCAGACGGTGAGACTGGGGGTTCATCTGCAGACGGTTAGATTGGGAGTTCAGATGTAGACATGGGATTATCCGCTGTAGACAGTGAGTGGGTAGGTGATGTGGCTGTAGACGGTAAGCTCCTGATGTACCACACCTGGCAGGAAGCACCCAGCGAGGGTGGGGGGCACTGAACCACACCTGGCAGGAAGCACCCATCAAGGGTGGGGGGCACTTAACCACACCTGGCAGGAAGCACCCATCGAGGGTGGGGGACACTTCACCACACCTGGCAGGAAGCACCCATCGAGGGTGGGGGACACTTCACCACACCTGGCAGGAAGCACCCATCGAGGGTGGGGGACATTGCTGTCAGTCATGGCGGACATAAACCCCCCCAGGTGAGCTTCTGCTCTTTCCAGCTGTGAAGGATTGTGTTTGTTTGTTTGTTTGTTTGGGTAGCATTCAGAGGCCTGGTCACCTTGACTACTTTATTGTTTACAGGGCGATGGCAATGACGGTCTTGTCAATGTCCAGCTGTTTGGGAGGATTTTGAACTCTCATATCCCTAATGACGAGGCTTGCCAAAACACCTACAGAGAATCTCACACAAGATGAGAATTGCTATCAGCCATGTCCATTTGTAGTCCATTAAGTCATTTTTGGTCCTCTTGTCTAAAACTGTAGGCATCCGAGCTGTTTCATTTCCAGTCTCTGTGTGTGTGTGTGTATGTGTAGCTTACGTGTGTGTGTATGTGTGGGCTGACCTGAAAACCATCTCTGTGTGTTTTTCAGGAGAGAAAAGTGCCTTTTCTTTCCCCAAAGCATGTATTTCACTGCACTGACTAAAAATACCAGCAGAAACGCTCTCCTCTGTGATGGCATGTTGTTTTCACTCCCCTTCACAGCTTTATGGCCGCACTCCTTGGTCTAAGAGTCCAGATCTTTAAAAGATCTGTCTCGGAAAGCGACAGTGACTCAAGTCCTCTTTAAGAATGCCAGTCAGATCTGTGTTTTTTCGGATGCATTTTTAAGTCATGAGGAGACATGTAATATCTTTAATCATCAGTTTGATGCTGTTTGGTGTGGCAGTATAGGCTGAAAATAGGTGTGTGTGTGTGTGTGTGTGTGTGTGTGTGTGTGTGTGTGTGTTTAATGCTGTTTGTTGTGGCAGTATAGGCTGAAAATAGATGCAGAGCACTGGAGAGATCATTTCTTCAATAACAGTCTAGTTTGTTGCCCCTGCCTCGTGAGGAAAAATGCAATCCAAATAATCTTCTTATGCCAGTGTCTCCTGCCGATCGATTACCAGTCCCCCCTGAAAACAGTTAAATACACACACACACACACACACACACACACACACACAGAGGTAGAGAGACAGAGAGAGAGAATACACACACTGAATACTCTCACACACAACACCCAAATACTAAAACACATTCACATGAAGCAGCAACACACTCACACACACACATAGAGGTAGAGAGAGAGCGAAAGAGAGAGTACACACACTGGATACTCTCACACACAACAACAAAATACTAAAACACATTCACATCAAGAAGCAACACACTCACACATGCACGCACACATATTCACTCTCTCTCTCACACACACACACACACACACACACACTGCCCACACAATATAGTTCCCCTACCCACACAAATATCAGCAAGTCCTTCCTTACAGAAGACAACAACAGAGGGGTGTTACAGAAATATTAGTTGCACCTAAAGTCATTGAAGATATGAAAGTGCATGTATTTGTCTTTGTGTAAGAGAGAGTGTGTGGGTGTGTAAAGGTATGTGTGTCTATGTCTGAGTGTGAGTGTGTGTGTTATGTGGGGACACCGTGGCAGATGGGGACTGAGAACCTGTGTTTACATGTGAGCGCCTGTTCTGATGTGCCTTAGTGCGTTATCCGCCTACTCGCATTACTGCAGCGACACTGAATAACACACATAAATAACAACAACAACATGAACAACAACAATAGATAAATCTGATCAATTATATAACACAACAAGGCATACACACTCATAGGATAAATCCACCAATGACAGTAGCCTGGGCAGCATCAGACGAGCAACAGAGGGGTGTATCTAAGAACATCACTGTGTATAATATCTAAAGCATGACCTGCTATGGCCAGAGTGCTAGTGTTGGATTTAAATGCAGTGTCCTGGTGTGGCCCTCATAGTTGGTCAAACCCATTAAGGCACAATGTTATCTAAACCCTGCATGAAGCTAATCCCTGTACCATGCCTAGCACTCTCTCTCTCTCTGTCTCTCTCGTTCGCTCTTTTTCTCTCTCACTGTTACCCCACAGATTAGCGTTGCGTGGGCTAGTGCTCGCTCTCTCTCTCTCTCTCTCTCTTTCTCTTTCTCGCTCTCTTTCTCTCTCTCTCTCTCTCTCTCTCTCTCTCTCTCTCTCTCACTGTCAGCCCACAGATTAGCGTTGCAGGGGATAGCACTCTCTCTCTCTCTTTCTCATGAGCTGTTTGTTTCTCCTGAGATCTCGCTTATCTGAGTATTTAGCATGTGGCCAAATAGAGCTGCAACCCGGAGGAGGGGAGGAGGGTTGAGAGCGGGTCTGGGCTGCGTCTGGGCCGCGTCTGGACCTGATTTGGCGCAGCTCCGTTCTCTCTGCTGCAGTTCCCTCTTATGTGAGATGCCATGCTGCTCTTAGACGTGTAGACTCAGACATTCAGGCCCAGCTCGCCTCCTCCTTGCATGGTGCAGTGTGAGCAGATTTTAACGTCAGCCACCGTCTACAGCTGGTGACTCCCATCACAGACTCACACCTTACCTTACCTTTTAATGTCTGATGATCAGATTACATTTCTGACATCTGTCAGTCTTCCCCTTGCCATAGCAACAGCTGAGAAGCAGCAGTCATGTGCGGCCTGTGTCCCCGGTAAGCGTGTGTGCACTCTATATACACACACACACAGGCACAATAACACACATATACCTGTAACACGCACACACACACACACACACACACACACACACACAATCCACATGTTGTCTATACATGGTTTCACACAAGCAGCTACCTCTTCAGGCCCCTGCCCCCTCAACACCACCACAGCTGAGATATGAGAAAAAGGCTACACACACACACACACACACACTGCACTGTAACACACACATATATACGTGCAACACACTCACACAGACACACACCACACAAACATGTACACACCATGTACCCAACACACACACCACACATGCACTACTTACACAGACACACTCACATTCCCCACTTGCTGCACACACCACCACCGATCGTTGTTCTGCAGGTAACCTAGCAACTGCTGAACCATGGGTGGTGCTGGTTGAATTTTAAATCAGCGGAGCGGAGATGAGCTGTGCTCCTCATCTCTAGGGCTCCTCATCTCCTCCTCCTCCTCAACTAGGCTCCACCTGAGTCTCTCAGCCCCCCCCCCACTGAAGTCCGCTCACCTGGGCTTTCACAGCCCACTGCTCATCTCAGATCACTCAGACAGGCAGCCCTATATATCACAGCATTTAGTATTCATTTATGCTGTTTTGTGCATGTAAATAGGGCTCCCATGCAGATGAGACCTCTATCTTGTGAGGCTACCCTGAATGAATAAAGACGAGAGAGAGAGAGAGAGAGAGAGAGAGAGAGAGAGAGAGAGAGAGAGAGAGAGAGATTGGAGGAGAAGAGGGGTCCAGAGCTGTGAGCCCATCCAAACATGCACGCACTCTCCCATTCCTGTAAAGAGATAGTGCGTAAGGCTTGTGCAAGCATGAGATTTAAAGGAGACAGCTGTAACTTTTCTGATTTCTATCTTCTGTAGAGAGTTTGTGCCACAAAAGCTCACAGTGTTTAGTTGTTTAAGTGCAGTGCTGTTTCTCAGTGTTTAGTTATTTAAGTGCAGTACTGTTTCTCAGTGTTAAGTCATTAAAGTGCAGTGCTGTTTCTCAGTGTTTAGTCCTTTAAGTGCAGTGCTGTTTCTCAGTGTTGGGTGAGAGTTGGTTGTTTGGTATGATTTGCTTGTTGCTGTGTGTGTGTGCTGGTTGAAGGTGATGGGTAATGTCAACTGTGTGCCTGAGCACACAGACCACTCACACTCATCTTTCACACAGACCACTCACACTCATGCAGACTAAGGGGCGCCGTTTGTAAAATGTTGCACGTTCTAAAACCCTGCTCAGTTTTGGTACATTTAGCATTATCATATGGGGAAAAAAGCACAACAATATTCAAATGTCACTTTTTCAAACATTTAGAGAGATATTCATGTAAGGATAATGTTTGGCAGTAACACAAAGTTGTTGAATAATATAAATGTTTCATCTAAATGTAAATGTTAAATATAAATGTAAATGTTAAATGTTAAATGTAAATGTAAATGTTAAATATAAACGTAAATGTTCAATGTTATATATAAATGTTAAATGTAAATGTTAAATGTAAATGTAAATGTGAAATGTAAATGTGAAATGTAAATGTTAAATGTTAAATGTAAATGTAAATGTAAATGTTAAATCTTCAGTCTACATGTCAGATTTGAAGACTGAACCTTACAATATTTACGGTAATTGGCTTTCATAGTTTTCACGTCACGTCAGAATTACCAGCTTGCGGTCAAGAAATACACTCCACAGCTGTCTACCACTGGGATTTATACTGGAACTGACCATCTTTCATTCAAGATTATTGAATGCCTTCTTTTTGGAGCTTGAAATAAAAGCATTAACCCTGTTTTGGTCGCCTCATTCATCAGAATAACTACCCAAAACGGGAATAGATCAAGAAATAAAGTCAAGAAACAAAGCATCAACACGATTAAAATTGGATTACCCGGTTTCTGCTCTGAGATTGCGACAAGTACCTAAGCAACTAGGCTAGGCTACTGTATTTTGTCATCCAACTGGTAATACTACAATGCCAGTAGAAAATACTTGGGAAGATAATTTCAGTTGTCATTCGCCAGACCAGGTGGTTGTACTTGTGTTAACCAGGAAATTGTGTAAAATGATAAAGAACAGTGTTGGGTAGGCTAAAGGTTGCTAGCTAACAGCATGTAGCTCGCTAGCTGGTAGCTAGCTATTAAATGGCAATCATCTTTGCTCTGATAATGAAGATGTTTATTAGTTTTCACCTTCCAGACGACATCGTTATTAACCCATCCCCTTCTGAAAATTAAATTACTATCTGTGCTTTTGGTAGGCTTTCAGTTTTTGAGGTGTGTAGGGGGACGGATTTTCTATTAGATATATGTAAATATCTCCAAACTGGAGCTCAGGCAGGGACTTCTACGACATTATAGAAATACAAATATCAGCGGGTGCAGTAAAGGGATCACGGATTCCTAAAATGTAATTTTTTTCTAGATATCTCTGTCTGGCTATTGTGGTATGATCTGTGTTTGATGGCGATCGTCATTGAGTAGGTTGCACTGCTCGACGATGTCCACTGTTGGTCGACACATTTTGCCCGCAAGGTATCCCTGGTAGTGTTACTGAAAGCTATGAATTACCGTAAATATTCTAATGTTCTGTCGTCAAGTCTGACATGTAGACTGAACATTTACATGTACATTTAACATTTACATTTACATTTACATTTAGCATTTGATATTTGTATTTACATTTAACATTTACATTTAACACTTATATTTAACATTTATATATAACATCGAACATTTACGTTTATATTTAACATTTACATTTAACATTAACATTTAGATGAAATATTTATATTATTTAACAACTTTGTGTTACTGCCAAAAAATATCCTTGGAAAAGTTATTGCATGAATTTACATGAATTTCTCTCTAAATGCTTGAAAAAGTGACATTCGAATATTGTCGTGCTTTTTGTTCTATATGAAAATGCTAAATGTAGCAAAACTGAGCAGGATTTTCGAACGTGCAACATTTTACAAACGGCGCCCCATAGCAGACAGACACACACACACACGCATGCTCAAATACACACAAGCACACACAAATGTCCTCACACACATAAGCACACACACACACACACACACACACACACACACACACACACACATACTAAGCCTTTGCACAGACAGGGCATGCCCTCCCTGCCAGCCTGCCAACCAACCATCCTCTGATAATTAGCCTTGTGGCAGTTAGCACTGCGCTAATCCCTCTGTTCTACACAAACACTTCTCTCCAGATTAACTGCATCCTCAGTAAATTAATGAGATTAACTGAATCCTCAGTAATCTGAAACAGATTAACAATAACCTCAGTAATCTGAACCAGATTAACTGTATCCTCAGTAAGTGAATCAGATTAACTGTATCCTCAGAAAGTGAATCAGATTAACTGCATCCTCAGTAAATGAAACAGATTAACGATAACCTGAGTAATCTGAATCAGATTAACGACAACCTCAGTAATCTGAATCAGATTAACTGTACCCTCAGAAAGTGAATTCCCTCATGGTTTCCCTCCTAAACTGCCCACTTCAGGTTGAAATACACCAGTTACAAGTTAATAAAATAACCATCTTCCGTGGCATTTCATGCAGACTTTTAAGGTTCTAAATGGAAGCCTTTAGAACAGAGTTCTATGCATGATAAATATTCCACTTAGAACCCTGTAATAAGGGAACCTTCAAGCGCCAGCCTGGAAGGACAACTTTTACAGTTCCCATGAAATGCCCTTATTTCATTCAGATACTTCCTGTGTCAACCTGACATTTAAAGTTTAGGTGAGAGCTCACATAGAATTTAAATCAGTTAATAACGTTTAGCACTCATTCAGTACTCACGGCGCAGTGGTGCCTAAGTAGGCCTCCCCTGCTCCTGTGGGCTCACTTCAGCTGAGCGGCTTGGTGCTTCTGTGTTTGTCTGAAATGATCCCATTAGCTGATTAAATGTGAAATCAGGTCATCTGTGCCTGACTCCAGCTCTCTAGCTGTCACCTGTGACCACATCACCCATATCCATCACACTGATGAGACCGCGATATGTGATTAAAACCAGGCCAGTCACTCACGTGTGTGTGTGTGTGTGTGTGTGTGTGTGTGTGTGTGTGTGTGTGTGTGTGTGTGTGTGTGTGTGTGTGTGTGTGTGTGTGTGTGCGTGTGTGTGTGCGTGTGTGTGTCTTAGCCGGGAGTAGACAGCACACAGTGTTTGCTCGAGACAAACACCCGCCTCATGCCTGTGGGGTCTGTATGTTCTTAACTCAAACTACAAAGAGGATTTTTCTGCCCCTCTCCCCCCTCTTCTCTCTCTCTCTCCCTCCCCCTCCCTCTCTCCCTATTTCTCTCTCTATCCTGCTTTTCCCCCTCTCTCTCTCTCCCTTCCCCTTTTGCTCTCCCTCTCTCTCCCTCCCTCTCTCTCTCTCCCTCCCTCTCTCTCTCTCCCTGTTTCTCCCTTTAGTTTAGCTTGAGTGTCTGCCTCTGTATGCCAGTATCCACCTCACTCTGTCTGTCAGTCAGCCTGTTTCGCTTTGTGTTGGCCTGTGAGTGTATGAGAGGGTGAGTGTTTGTTTGAGTGTGTGTGTGTGAGACGGAGAGCGAGAGAGTCTCTGTGTGTGAGTGTTTGACTGCGTGTGTGTGTGTGTGTGTGAGAGTGTTTGACTGTGTGTGTGTGTGTGTGTGAGTGTGTTTGACTGTGCGTGTGTGTGTGTGTCAGTCTCTACTCCTCTGCTCTTAGAAGTTTCTCTTTGTCTTTCTGCATTTTTCTTTCCCCTGTAGTGTAAGGTCAGCCTTTCACATCCAGTGTGCTGCTTTGCACTGAGTGTGTGTGTGTGTGTGTGTGTGTGTGTGTGTGTGTGTTGTGTTTGTGTGTGCGTGTTTGTGTCTGAGCATAGGCGTGTGTGTGAGTGTTTGTGCTTGTATGTATATATGTGTGTGTGTCTGTGTGTGTGTTTGTTTTGTGTATTTGTGTGTGTGTGTGTGTGTGACTATGAAAAAGAAAGAGAGAGATTCTGTCTGGAGATGACTTCCATCTTTTGCCAGTCTTTACATATTCGAGCCTGAGCCATATCAGACCCCACACACCATTCCAATGCTCTCACAGAATAAACACAAGCTGAATAACACAGGCATTCCCCCATAGCTACATCACACAGAGTTAGCCCCATAGCAACATCACACAGAGTTAGCCCCATAGCTACATCACACAGAGTTAGCCCCATAGTTACTACATTTACATTTAGTCATTTAGCAGACGCTTTTATCCAAAGCGACTTACATATGTGCGACGTACAATGTATACACATTTTACATTTTCACTGATGGCACACTGCACATCAGGAGCAATTAGGGGTTCAGTGCTTTGCTCAAGGACACTTCGACAGGGAATCGAACTAGCAACCCTCTGATTACTAAACGACTTCTTTACCTCCTGTACTACTACACACAGAGTTAGCCCCATAGCAACATCACACAGAGTTAGCCCCATAGCTACATCACACAGAGTTAGCCCCATAGCTACAACACACAGAGTTAGCCCCATAGCTACATCACACAGAGTTAGCCTCAGCGTTGTCTGTGGGGGTCCAATGCGCGTCTCCTCTCCCCTGCATTCACCTTTGACCTCAGAGAGTGACAGTGCTGGGTTCATGTTGAGGGTCGGCAGGACCAAATCTGCTGGGTTTAAAAAGCGTGCTGGCCGCTCAACCTGAACGAGTTTTCTCTGAATACCCTCCCTGCGTCGTTGCATTGAAGCATAGCATCGTTTTCAAAGCATCTCTCTCAGGTGTGTTCAGTGCATTCCATTCAGCCCACTGCACCTTTAAGATAAAATGATTCTAACTTAGAATCCTACCCACTTTACCTTTAAGATAACATGATTCTAATTTAGAATCCTACCCACTTTACCTTTAAGATAACATGATTCTAATTTAGACTGCATCATATGACCGCTACATGAAGTGAGAGAATGAGCAAGAATTAAGTGAAATAATAATATATTTTCTGTTCCAAGTTCTGTTTTACGTTTGTGGCAATACAGTTTGTTTTATGTCTTCTGAGTGAGGATGAGTGTGTCTTTATAACACATATATTCTTGTGATAAAATTGAGCATTTTGTTACATTATCAAATTCTTATTAGTTGTGTCTGGGTGTCTGCTATTGGGGAAGTAGTCTGTGTGCACTGGTAGTAAAAAAGAACAATAAAAGTGGCAGACCGTCTGAGAGTTCTCTGAAGGCCTATATATTTTCAAAATGAAGAGAATTCTTACATCTGTACAACTTGGCATTGTTGATGGTCCATAGCTCCCCCTTGCCCTTCCCGAAGACAGGGGTCTTGTTGCCCCCATTCCCACTTAAGCCATTGCCGTCATTGTTACTAGTCCACCAGGGGGCAGAATGGCAGTACGACTTCGCTGTATTAACCACATTGGCTCCCACTCCACTGATGTATGCTAAAACAGGAGCCCAACAACACACACACACACACACACACACACACATAACACTGATGTATGCTAAAACAGGAGCCCGACAACACTCTCACACACACACACACACACACACAACACTGATGTATGCTAAAACAGGAGCCAAACAACACACTCACACACACACACACACACACACACACACACACACACACACAGAACACTGATGCATGCTAAAACAGGAGCCCGACAGCACAAATATTCTGAAATGAATGTGACTGAAAACAGGATAGAGTGGGGCACAGAGAAAAAACACAACAAGTACCAAAAACACACGCACACATGTACTCGCACACACACAGTTCACACAGTTAACAAACACACACACACACAAACACATATACATCTTTGATGCATCTCTATCAGGTCAGGGTTGGTTCACACACTTCAGAAGCAAACACACACACACAGACACACACACGTGTGTGAAAAGACTCCATCAGTATGCGACTGGTGTTGAGGAGGATGTGACAGGTGTTAATGGCTCAGGTCTCACACGCCTGCTGGGGGCTGATGGGAACACAGCATGCACTTGGCTGTCATATTAGCATAGTAATTAGGGGCACGGCACTGGCCGTGGGTGAGTGTCATGTGTCTGCATACAGTGGCCTTTTAAACGCCTGTTTGGGTTTTTCTCTGTCTGCCTGCCTGCCTGCCTGTATGTCTGTCTGTCTGCCTGTCTGTCTGCCTGCCTGCCTGTCTGTCTGTCTGTCTGTCTATCTGTCTGTCTGTCTATCTGTCTGTCTGTCTCTCTGAGTTTAATGACTTCTCCTCAGCCTGCTCTCCTCTTTCCCTCCTCCTCCTCTATCCTCCCATCTCTTCTGGTTGTGTCGCAGGGTCAGGTCCCATCTGAGGCACCTGTGGAGAAAAGCCCTGCATTGTGACCTCACAGGCTCTTAGAATGTGACCTCACAGGCTCTTAGAATGTGACCTCACAGGCTCTTAGTGCGCATCCTCCTCTCCCTCTCCTTCCATTAGCCCAAACATCTGCTCGCACTGAGCCCACGCTCACATTTACATGCTGCTCACGGGGGGCACTTTCACTCTCGCTAATTGATATGGGAGTGGCATGGATGCAAAGGTGGGAGAGGCCAGGAGCCAACATGGCTGCCAGCTGGTGGCTTATGGGCCTGTTTGTTTAGTGAGAAGGAGATGGTGGCAGTCATACAATTACCACGAGTAGGGTGGATATCAGAATCAGAATCAGAATTATCTTTATTGGCCAAGTACATTTCCACATACAAGGGTTTTTTTCTGGGTTTAATTGCTCTCAATGTACTTAAACTGAAATAATGTCCTACTTTGCTGGTGATCCCATTCTTCTTCTTCTTCTTGTTCTCATTATTATTATTATTATTATTATTATTATTATTATTATTATTATTATTCTGTTATTTCAGACCCGTTAGAAAGCATAATAATCCCACGGGAATGTGTGTTGGAGGTGTGAAGACTCCCTATATTCACTCATAATAATGAGTAATACATGATGATCATTACTAATGGAAGCCCTCGGACTGCATCAGGCACTGCATTATGGATGGGGGCTTCATGAAGAGATGCAGAGACCATTAGTGCAAATCAACATTCTGGATCAATCTGGATCAAGTGTGTAAGTGTTGTGTATTTGGCTGTTTGTGTGGGAAGGAGGTAGGTGTGTGGATATGGTGTGTGCGTGTGATGTTGCATCGCTGCCCTGCAGCACTCTCCTCTATAGACCTACTCCACTATAGAGCATCGGAATGAATACATGTACTGCATAATTTATTAGTATACATATTTCAGTAGTTTAAAAATTCATTGTGTTTTATACAAACCTGTCACTTGACTCTACAGTCCCAGACTGTTGTCGAACCAGGCCCCAACCCAGTCTGGCTCCATCCTAATCTGGCCCCAGTCCAGTCCGGCTCCTTCCTAATGTAGCCCCAATCCAGTCCTGCTCCATCCTAATCTGGCTCCAATCCAGTGATTAGAGTGGATAGTGTGTGTGTGTGTGTTTTGAGTGTTGAGAATGAAGGGTGAATGGCAGGCAAGGATTGTAGTGTGCTCCAGATCCATTGTAGTGTGCTCCAGCTCTTCTCACATAATAGGCAGTCTATAATGTGCATCATGTTCTGTGTCTAGGGATCTTGTTTATTACACGCACACGCACACACACACAGAGAGAGAGAGAGAGAGAGTGAGAGAGAGAGAGAGAGAGAGAGAGAGAGAGAGATTCAATGCAGATGCAACTGTACCCTTCACACAGCTGAACTCTGGGCAGAACATCTGAGTGTGTCCTCTTCTCCTCTTTTAGACCACCTCTCTCTCTCTCTCTCTCTCTCTCTCTTTCTCCCCCCCTCTCTCTCATCCCTCTTCAGCCTTTTTCTCTTTGCTTGTTCCCCTCTCCAATTCCACCCGTCCAGCTCACGCTGTCTCTTCACCCTCCCCCCTCTATCCTAGTCATTCTCTCCTCTTCACTCCCCATTTTCTCTCTCTGTCTCCCCTTCTTTCCTGTCTCTCATTCCCCTTTTCTTTCTCTGTCTTTCTTTTTCCTTCTCTTTTCCCACTTTCTCTCCTCTTTCTCTCTCCCTTTCTCGTCTCTCCCCTTCTTGTCTCTCCCCTTCTCGTCACTCTCCTTCTCTCTCTCTCTCTCTCTCTCCCTCTCTTCCCCTCTCATCTGAGCTGAGAGGAGGGTGACCATCATCTCCTCTCCTCTTTCCCACTCTCGTTCCTCTCCTCTCTGTCTCTCTCCCTGTGTGTTTATGAGCTGAGAGAAGAGTGTGATTGTAGTCTCTCTCTCTCTCTCTCTCTCTCTCCCTGTTTGTTTATTAGCTGAGAGAAGAGTGTGATAGTGTAGTCTCTCTCTCTCTCTCTCTCTCTCTCTCTCCCTCTCTCTCTCTCCCCCTCTCCCTGTGTGTTTATGAGCTGAGAGGAATGTGATCGTTGCTCATGTCTAATTAATGGCCCTAAGGAGAGGCTGCTGTCATGATTCCGAGAGCCACGCACAGACTCCCACTGACACACACACACTCTACACACACTCCTGCGCACACACTCAAATACTCCTGCACTCACACTACTGCACATACACACACACACACGACACACTCCTGTGCGTGCGCACACACACAGTCTACACACACTCCTGTGCACACACTCAATTACTCCTGCACTCACACACAGTGGCATTTCTAGCTTGTATGGTGCCCTGAGCAAACCACCCCCTTCAGCACCACCCTATGCCAACAAAAACTGTGTGTCTATTCCTGCATTAGGCCATCAGACACACACACACACACACACACACACACACACACACTCACTCACTCAGATTGCATCCAGCCATCAGACACATGCCCTCCATTGTCAGTCGACAGATGAAGAGCTGCACAACCAGCCGCTGCTGTGTGTCCCACACATCTAACACTCAGCTAGACCTCAATGAGCTCACACACACACACACACACACACACACTGTACACACACTCAGTTCTTGATACTACTACTACCAGAATGACTTCCTGTTACCATTGATCGTCTACCGACACACGCAGGTCCAGGCAAACATGGAGAAGGGCTGAGCGCACATGGAGAAGGGATAGATTGCAGGTGTCTTCTGATATCATAGTTCTATTAACTATCTGAAAGCTGTCTAAAAAGCCAGAAACTGTGTCACAAAACCACCATAGCCATCAGACACACACACACACACACACACACACACACACACACACTCACTCAGTCTAGAGTCCTCGAGTCCTGTGTAATACTATACGGTCCTTAACTCTCAAGCACAGCTTCCTGTTCGCTCTCCAGTGATGATTTTTTTAAACTATTTTATTTAAAAACATTAATGGGATCAGATGGTCGGTATCAGCTTCATTCAGCAACTGGCTGTCACAATGTGTAGTGTCTCCTCTACTCTGGACCATTGAAATGTCTTGTCACTTTCCTGCCTCGCTGACCTGGTGTCTCATATAAAAAACCCACAACATGTCCTACGGATTATTTTCCCTCTCACCCTTTAAGAGAAGTGTTTCATGTGGGTGGAAATGTCCTCAACGTCATAAACTTTGGTCTCAGAAGTTATACCTTCATTTTTAAAACATTCAGTGGTGCTGCCTAAAAGCCTAATCTGGATCATGATTCTCCCTCTAATTTTAGACCTGTCTCTAAGCTTCCATTTCTGTCAAAAAGACTGTTTATCTGTTATCTCACTGAGAACCTGGGTGTCGTGCAATGCACAGCACAGCACTGAGTCTACACACACACACACACACACACACACACAAACCCATACTCACACAGCACTGAGTGTGCACTCCTGAAAGTTACAAACGATCTGCTGCTCACCGCTGACTCAGTTCAGTTTTAGTCCTCTTAGGTTCTGACTGCTGCCTCTGACACAGCGGACCACGGAGTGCTGCTTGAGCAGCTGGGGCATTATGCCGGGGCAAGAGGGAAAGCACTTGAGTGGTTGGGGCATTATGTGGTAGGACCTTAGTGGTCAGTACTGATGGCATTTTCTCGAATGTTGCCCCTCTCTTGGAGTTCCCCTGGGTTCGATATTAGGTTCCCTTCTGTTCTCACTCTATTAACTGGCCTGTGTGCAGATATTCAGGAAGCATGGGAGCTCTTATCATTGCTGTAGTGATGAAACCCAGATTTATTTCCCTCATAAGACTGGACATGATGGTTTACGGTCCCTTTTTGACTGCGTAGATGATATTAGGTTCTGGGGGTAATAGCTTCCTGAAGTTTAATGAGAAAAAGATTATTATCTTTGGCTCCCCTACCACCAGTGCAGACATTAGCACTGTGCTAGTCAGAACTAAAATTTCACAGACAAATACATTCTTTGGTTAGTGTCCCATTTTACCAACTGAGACTAATAGCTAAAGTTCGGAATTTCCTGTCCCCTAAACATCGTACGTTTTTTTTTATATCTTCCAGATTGGACTATTGTAATGCACTATCTCCATGTACCAGCCAGGTAAAAATGTCGGTCAAAATGTGGTAGCTGGACTTTTAACAAGAACCAATACGTTTTACCTACACTGGCTCCCAGTGAAGTTTAGGATTGATTTTATTATTTGTTTTTAAGGCGGTTAATGGTCTAACTCCAGCCTATATTTGAAATCTCCCCTAATTAGCCCCTTGTGCTCCGTCTGGGCCCTAAAATCCTCTAATGAACCTTTACTGATTTTTATCTTGGTCTAATTTTAAATCTAAGGGTGCTCAAGCTTTAGCTGTTGTTGGTCCTGAATTATGGAATAGCATCCCATTTTATATCAGATCAGCTGCCTCCGTAGATACTTTCAAAGTTAGACTAAAACATACTTTTACATACTGGTGTTTCCTGGATTTTAATTAGGTTGAGGTTGTGTTTTTTTTTGGTGCTCTTACACCAACAGGTAAATCAAACAAAACAAATTAAGTTGGGAAGAATAAAAGACTGAATTGCATCATTTTTACCATTTTTATTTATTTTATTTAGTCTATTTACCTCAACTGGAAATCCCTTTGGGATAACCCTTGTTTTTAAATGTGCTACACAAATAAAGTTTACTTGACTTGACACGAATAAATAATCATAGCACTGAAACATCCATAAACAACATTAAAAGGTCAAGACTAAACCAATTCACCTTGGTGGCGTGCAGACTGGTTTTATATTATTCTTAATGATTTCGCACAAACCAAAAAGAATGCAACAATATCTCTGTGAAACTATATATTCATATATTATGAATGAGGTGTGGTTGGTTTAGTAGCACTTCGTAGTGTGATTTTACTAAATGCATTAGTACACACACACACTCCTGCCCACACACACTCACATACATACTCTTGCACACACACACACACACATACACACTCCTGCACACGTACACTCAGACACACATACATACATACACACTCCTGCACACGCACACTCACACACACACTCATACACACTCCTGCACATGCACACACACATACACACTCCTGCACACACACACACACACTTGCATATTTCCCTGCAGCTTTGGTGAATGACTGACATGGGGCCTGCTGTAATTGAAGCCGGGTGCGATGTAAGGCCCAATGTAAGCAGCATCAGGCCCAGAAGGTTAAAGTAAGTGTGTGCAGAACCTTCCGGGCCTGTGTCTTTGTGTTTCTTGCGCTGAATGCCAGTATGGCAGATCCTATCTGAAAGCACAGCCTTCCTTACGGCAGCAGTCAGGGGATGAAAAAGTATTCTGAGTGTGTGTGTCTGCATGTGTCATGTTGTGTGTGTGTGTGTGTGTGTGTCATGTTGTGTGTGTGTGTACATGTGTCATGTTGTGTGTGTGTGTGTGTGTGTGTCACGTTGTGTCTGAGGCTTGATAAGTGCCTGGTGGGAGAAAGAAACATTTTAATGATTTGCCAATTAGCCCAACTGTCTGATTACCAGCGCAGCGAGTGTGTATGAATGTGTGTGTACTCCACCCTAGCTTTGGTATGTTGGAGGTCTAGAAATATCTCTGTTGACACTGAATTTCTCTCCTGTGACTGAAAAACTAAGACACTGTATCTGGTAAGACATACAACTAATCCACCAATTACAGACACAAAACTGTGAGGTATATCCACACATTAGACACAAAACTGTGAGGTATATCCACACATTAGACACAAAACTGTGAGGTATATCCACACATTATACACAAAACTGTGAGGTATATCCACACATTACAGACACAAAACCTTGACACAAAACCCCTAGCATGCCGGACGGGGACCTTTGTGAGTGGGACACCAATCAGAAAACGCCAAAGTTGAACTGTTCAACAGCACGACTCATCACAGTGAAACGGCAGCTCCAGCTTCTGGCTTGGTAGTGTTGAGAGAGGCTGAGAGATGCCGTCCATGTGAAACCCTGAGATATGGGGGAACGGTTGCTGGTCTTACATCACCATTGCATCAAGTATGCAGCAAATGTGTGATAAAGGGCCCTAAAGCATCAATTCATCATCAAATGTGTGATAAAGGGCCCCAGACCATCAGTTCATCATCCTGAAGGGGGACGAAAGCACCTCTGTTGTTCTCCAGCAGCTCTCCACGAGTCACCCACTTTCAAGCAAGAACTAAAGACACACACACACACACACACACACTTACACAAACTCACATACACACACACACACACACACACACACACACACACACACACACACACACACACACACACAGCACAGAGAGCCCTTTAAGCCCTGCATGTGTCCCAGGGGGTCTCAGTAGGCTGAAGACATGCACACACAAATACACACACACACACACACTCACTCACACACACACACACACTCGCTCACACACAGGCACGTTGCCCTTGGGTCCTGTCCTGTGTCTCTTTGGGATCCTTTGTCTGCACTAGGCAGAGGGTAATGAACTAGATATACTTCCCTCCAAGACTCAAACTGTGACTACACTCTTTACACTATGTGAGAGAGCCTCCAAAATGAATCCCCCTCTACCATATAATGAAGTTTTCCTAGTGGTGGTTGGTCTGGTATAAAGTCTAGTGATGGTTGGTGTGGTATAAAGACTAGTGATGGTTGTTGTGGTATAAACTCTAGTGATGGCTATGCAGAAATAAGCAGTGTTTATTTGGGAGAGAGGACACGTGCACTCACACACACACACACACACACACACAGACAGAGAGATACACACTCACAGCTCTACTGAAGTGGCTATGCAGTAATGTGTTTATTTGGGAGAGAGGACACTTCAGAGTCCCCTTTGTGCATTAATACAGGTCCCCACAGGAAAGCACACTGAAAGTGGCAACATCTGTTTCTATGTGTATCCAGTATGTGTGTGTGTGTGTGTGTGTGTGTGTGTGTGTGTGTGGTTTGTGTGAGTGTGTGTGTGTGTGTGTGTGTGTGTATCTGTTTTCATGTGTATTCAGTGTCCTCTTTATGAACACACTATAAACTCTACACTATGCACTCCAACCCTACTCGAATGAGAAAATGTTTGTGGGATATTTGCTGTTTGTGTATTTCCATACAGCGTTTCTCTTTCTGAGGGATGATGGAGAGCTTCTGTCACTCTGCACTTCCTATTCACTTCCTATCCACACACACACACACACACACACATGCACCAATACACACACTCACACTGATTACATCCTGATGAGATCTGAATGACAATTTCGTTAATTAGAGCGGGGTAGTGACTTTTTATCTATGATCTCCATCTTGGAGGCGGGAGGGGGTGTGTGTGTGTGTGTGTGTGTGTATGTGGTGTGTGTGTGTGTGTGTGTGTGTGTGTATGTGGTGTGTGTGTGTGTGTGTGTGTGTGTATGTGGTGTGTGTGTGTGTGTGTGTGTGTGTGTGTGTGTGTTAAATACATCATAACTGTGTTCTCATTACTGCTCCCTCCTGCCTCCCACTCCCTGTGCATCTCTCGGTGGGGGAGGGGCGTTCGCCACACAGACACATCATGTAAGTTATATGATCTGTCTCTACTCAGCGATAAGCACGCACAGACAGACAGGCCATGTGACGTAGCACAGTGATGCACACATATGCACACACACACACACACACACACACACACACACACACACACACACACTCACACACATACATCATGCAGAGACACACACCTCACACGCACATGTCA